>NW_010246380.1:0-32158 GCF_000690775.1 Eurypyga helias
AAACCAGTCTGTGATTCTACAATTCCTCACTGCTGGCCCCACCTGCAGGGGCCCTGCGGGCCGCTTTGCCCTCCCGGCCTGCCCTAGCGCAGGCAGCCCCACGGGAGCACCCGAAGGGGCTGTGCCACGAGCTGCTGGGCAGCCAGCACAGGGGAAACGCGAGGCTGGGCTGTGTCTGAGGGCTAGTCCTAGCCATTGCCACAGGTGCCAGCCAGCACGCCGTAGCCAGCCCCCTTCTGCCCCAGGCAGGTGAGGCTTTTGGGCTTTCAAAGGTCACCCTGGCACAGCACTGCCCGAGTGCTGTTGCTGCTCCGAGCATCCGTGATACTGCTCTGGACCTGTTGCCGGTAAGAGGCAGCCTCAGGAGAAGACGGGATTTGTTGTTAAAGCTGTGTCTGCTCTGCACGTGTGGGTATATGTGGATGAACTTCAGAGTGACACCAGGTTTTTAACTTCTGTTTGCTTTCTGACTGACTTCTGTGGTCAGGAGAGCATTACACACCTGAGTATTTAAACAGACAGCAGGGAGAGAAGGAAAAAGAAAAGGTACAGGGGAAAATGACCAAACCTGCATACGGTTAATGGATTCATCCTGAAATTTATCCTAAAATGAGGGAAAAAGGAAGTTGCAAGAAATTCTCAGCTCATGCCAGTGCTTCCCTTGTGGGAGATCCTCCATTGGATTTATCCCATTTAGACGCTGGCCCTCACTCATCTGGAGGGGCTGGATGACCAGTGGAAGCAGAAGGAAGCAGAGCTATGCGTTACCTGCCAGTGCTAACAAATATTGCCTCTGTTGGGCAGCTGAATCCACAGCCAAATGAAACACCTTCTCCTACAAACACACTTTTCTAACTGATCATTCTCCTTCTAGCTCTTTGCTCTGGAGGAGAGGGAGGAGATGCTCTTTCAGTGTCACTGCGAGCTATGCGGTGCTCAGTGCCTTAGTGCATCGGTGGCTTAACGTGGATGCTGCTGACAGCCACATCTCTAGTGAAGTGCTTGAGATTTTGGAGATCATTTGCAACTTCTTGGTATGCCACCGAGGCCTGGATGGAAGCGGAAGACGACAGGAAGGGCACACAGGAAATGGAGGAGGGGCTGGCAGAACGGCTACAGATAAGCAGGGCACAATATGCCCACCCACCGCTTTAGACACCCCAAGGTTTCTGAGACTGCACAGCGCTGCCAGACACAGTGCAGGGCCTCAGCAGACCAGTCCATGTGGGAGCAGCAGCTGGAGGGTAGAGAGGGCACTTAAGGATGTATTGGACAACTGCAGTCCTGGAGATGGGAGTGGAGAACAAGAGATGGTTAATCCAGAAAGCCAGCAAGGAGGAGAGAAAAAAAGCAGAAACAAGTGCTGTGATTCTCTTGTAGCGAGCTACAGCTTCTAGATCCTCTGTTTTCTCTCTTTAGGATCTTTCCATACTGATGCCTTCCAAAGTGACAGGTGAAAACTGGGTGCTACTCCATGCTATCAAAGGCAGATTTGCTGTGACTGAACACAGCAACGTTACCTCCTCCAGTGCTGCATGAGGGATCAGAGAGACAGCACTCACCTGTTTAGCAAGAGCATTCCATGATGCAGTGATACCTACCTATGGCTTTTTGTTGTGGTGTTTTATTAGCAGCACTCTCCCCTGAAGGCCAGGTCTCCCCAAGTGTATTACTCTGTGCTTGTCACCTACCTCGGCCATGTCCGTCTGTCTCTTGATGACAGCTGCTGGATCACTCAGGACTTCTGGACATCTTCCCTGGGGATGTAGAAGGCTCCAGCTTCCGTATCTCCAGGTGATTTCTATAAAGGGAAGAGCATGAGCATTGGACATGCGTAACAGGAGCCCCTCTGCCTGCTACCAGCACTGCTGCCTGCTGCTTGGGCATCCAGCCAGGGGCAACTAACCCCAGATCCCCCTCAAATTCCCATCAGCTTGTCAGCTGTGCATAGACATGTGCAAAGGGGACTGTGCTGAGCAGGGATGGAGCAGGAATGGTGCTGGGCAGGCTGCAGTGGTTGTGAAAGCATGGCCTGCCCTGAGCCCATGATGGGGTAACAGGAGTCGTCTCCCTTCAAGAAACACGGGCAGTGCAAAAAAAGGCAGCTTGCAAGTTAATCTGCCACAGGGCTGGTGGCAGCACTGCTACATCGAAGGCTTCTGCTCTGAGCAACACATCCTGCTAGCAGGAGATGAAAGAAATAGGCGAACATCACGCTCACCCCACAGAACAGGAAGGTTTTCCCTTTGTAAAACTCCATTCAGATTTGCAGGTTGCTGCTAGAAATCCATGTATCTCCCTGTATTAATGGCTTCAGCTCACACTACTTCCTTTACAGCAGCAATGAAAATCAACAAAAGATGCCCCTATGACACAGTTACATGCAATAATGACATATAGTTACTGCATGACCCAGTTCCCACTTACTGAGGCTACACAGCCTTAGTAATGTAGGAGGAGTGTCCACAGAGTTAGTGGACAATTGTTTTGTTCCTGGCATTGCCAGGGCAGTGTAACTCTCTCCACCTGCCTTGCTCACATGTTGAAGTTTGCCTGTCAGAGCTGTTCCTGTATATTGTGCAGCTGAGAAATTTCCTGCTGGTTCAACTAGATTCCTTTCTCAGTGCTTTGGAAAGCCTCTGCTGTTGTCCAGCTTGACCTCAAAGTTGTTATCGTGGACAGTGCTATCCTTTTTCTTCTTCCAGAAAGCTTTGCTACTGAGTTTCTCATCAGCCTCTAATTTAGTTTTTTAAATTTTTTTCCTCTGGCTGCTCACTCAGAGTCCAAGTTTTCCTGCAATTCAGTGATCTGAGAATCCAGGTCACCATTTCCGTCAGAGCTGCTTTCTCCTCCACCTTTGCTGAGCTGCCCACGGCTCTTCTTCCTTCCTGGGCAGACTCCATGCTCCTTGGGCTGTGCTTGCAGATGCAGTACCTCCCTCTTGTTCTGTACACCCTGTCTCCAGCTCCCGTCACAGTTTTCCTCCCTGAATTACAGATAACAGTCGTGACCTGAGGGTCAGTCGTACAATTCCTGCCAGAAATTTTTCTTTGCTGCCTGCAGTTCATTAAATGCTCTTGCCCGTGGTTCCCTGGCCCTTGAGGTCACTGAGACTGGGAGCTGCCTGGGAAATGGGAGCCAGGGTGGTTCCCTGGGGCAGCAGGGCAGGGCCCAGCAAGCAGGACACATCCCACCAACCCAGTGAGGGAGCAGGGCAAGCTCGGAGGCACCTGGCACCTTCTTGGGGATGGGGCTGGACCAGGACCTCAGCCTGCAGGTGGGCTATCATTGTGACCCTAAGTGTAGGCTTTGTAGACCGGTGGGACCACTCCCCATCCTATGCCATGGCAGGAGGACTTCAGCCCCTGCTACACCGTTCCTGGGTCCCTAAAGCAACAACAGCACAAAGGAGCTCCGTGGACAGATGGGAAAAAACATCCAACACACTCAATCACACATATTGCACATGGTAAACCAAGAAATCCTCCGTCCTGATGCTTGTGGGTGCACCCCGGGGCCTTGCTGCCCTGCCATCTTCCCCAGGACCTGCAGCCCAGCAGCTCTGTTTCGAGGGGCCCCAGGCCTGGCTTGACCCTGCTGCAAATGGGTCCCTGTCTAGGTTTGTCCCCTCCTAGTCCAGGCTCGCTAGCCCGGAGCAAGGACTGACTGCCCAGGGAGGGCAGAGCCAGCAGCTGCCACCAGCCCTGCTAGCATCATGACACCCACAGCTCTTCTTGCCCTTCTGTCTGTGGCTCCTTGACTGCCCAAGGCCCACATCTTCTAGCCCCATAGGCTTCTCTGGCTCCACACAGGAGCTCACACAGCTGTGACAGTCCATCCTGCCATATCCTTTCTCCAGCCACGGGCAGTAGCCCAAGCCCATGGCACAGAGAAAGCACTGGAGGGGCTGCCTGCTCCCAAGCCTGTTGCTTTTGGGTGCTTTACTGGTCCCCAACATGCCATTCCTCAGGGTCAGGTCCCCCCAATCCCATGACAGCTACAAGTATTTCTAGCAGTCCTCTTTTTGGCAGAGCCCATGGGAGAGCCTTGCAAGCCACTGCTTCTGCCAGCACAGCTGGAGTGTCCCATCGCAGCATCTGTACTGCACTGGGGCAGCTGCTGGCTGTTACAGATAAGCCTTCACATTTTTAACCTCCCCACATTTCCAGGGGAAGGAAGAACCTGAGGAATCTGCTCCACACACCTATCTATGCTGAGATTCCCATTAATAATTACTCAGTCTGTCAATCAGGTTTTTTACCTACAGGATGTTTCTGTGTCTTTCTTACCTTTCTCTGGTTTTAATGCGGTAGCACACACAGGTTGTGCTGTGAACAAGTGAAATTGCATGTTCAGACTTTGACAGAAGACACTGACAGGCTCCATATTTTATGATTCAAAGGTATTTATAATTCAGCAGGCGGCTTTCAAAGTGCGTACATATGTACATACATTCTCCTTTTTCTTTGATTTAATATTTTGCCTGTTTTTCAGAGAAAGTAGCTGCTCATCACACAATTGAACCATCATCATTTTTAAAGAACTGGAAACCTGGAAATATTTGCATTTGGTTCGTTTTTTCTACTTGACTATTTTCAAGTTACATTCCAAGGAGTCTGTTTTAAATTCTTTTTTTTTATTATTCTTTAAAGACTCCTGGACATCTCTTTTCTGCTGCTACGTTATCTGGGACTCCTTATTGATGCCTCGAGTCCAAGTCTGTCTGCCTATCCTGATAGCCCGAAGTCACTGTAAAACAAGCCTGACCTCTGTTCTTTAATCACAGTAAAGGCATTTGACCTTTTTTTTATAGATGTAGATAACTGCAGAGTGCTGGCAATCCTAGCAATCCTTTTTTCCTATGCTTTGCCTATAGAAGATTTGCAGTAGTGCACCTGAAAAAAAAGCCCACTTACCACTGGACCTTATTCCCTGGCATTTACAGACAATTCCTATTAGCCTCTCCTTTCTTCTTACATATAAGTATGTTTCTGCTTGGTCATTTTCTGCAAGCAAAAGTAAACTAATCTTTTAGTATCCTGGAAAAATTCGTTATAAGGAATTTACTGTGCTTGCTCTCCTTACAGCTGGGCATCAACAGGTCTGAACAAAGTAATTCCCAGAGGCAATGCCCAATAGCAACAGGGCAAAGGAAAACAAACAAACAAACCAACCCAAACCCGCATTTGATATTCATAAAGCAAAACAAATCTGTAAATGGAACAACTCACTGAAATAACTAGATCTGGCTCCTGTCCCCAAACTGATCTCACTCTTGCCTGCAGGAGTTCAGCCCCTTGAGCCAGGCCATTCCTGATGAGGGTGTTCCTGGGCACTCTTAGCTGGAACACGAGCAAATCCAGTACGTGAGGGGAAGGGTGAAGATGGCAACGTAGTTCTAGAAAATCTCTGCAGCTCCCTGGGTTCTGGTTCCCAGTGTGAGACAGAGCAGCTGGTATGGTCTGGGATTGCCCAGCACACTCAGGTCAGCACAGCATTGCTTCTCACTTGCCATCATCCCAAGGCACTCACCACAAATCTGCAGGGAGAGGAGGGAACTGCAGGGCTGTCCTGGACCACTTGTACACCACGGGTATGCCCTGTGGGCTGTGGGGCTGGTGGGTTTACACTCCAGCTCTGGAGGCCAGCTCGTTTCCAGAAGCTGTAATCCTCATGCCACGATAGCTTCCACGTCAGAATGCCTGTTTCAGTACATCAGCCAGGAAGAGTTGCTCAGGAAAGAAGTTTCCTCATGCTCAACCCTCACTGCGTTGCCTCCTGGCAAATCTAAAACATAACACTGGAGCTCATCAGGCTGAGCCTCGCTGCTGAGCTGGGCAAATGTTCCAGGAAAAGGCACCAGAAATTAAACAGAAGAGATTTCATTTTGTGGCCAAGGACATCCGCTTATCTCCACAGTGCCTGCAGAGCACTGGTCCATTGTTTTTTCTTCTAAGAAAAAAACAAACATAACACAGCAAGAAAAACTTTGCTGTTGCTTATATAATCAGCAAGATAAAAAGAACAATTTGCAATTGCATTACAGTGCAGGGCTACTGTAAGATTTGCTGATCTAGGGCTAATTTGCAGGCAAATTATTTCAAGAGACCCTTTACCTCATGCTGCCAGTGCTTTGTATGGTGGTTCTGGGCAGCATAACCATATCCCAGTAGCCTGCAGGTACCTGTTTCTTCCATTTTGGCCAAACAAACCTCAGTGGAAGAGAGCAGTATTTCTCCTGGCTGAAGCACTCTCCCCATTTTGTGCAGAGCTGCGGCACAGAAGCTGTAACCTTGAGCAGCTTCCTAAAGCTGCAGGCTTTCTGTGTGCTGGCATCCCTTTGGAGGATGTTCGCAGCCCATCCCCTGGCTTGAGGGCAGCCTGGCAGTCCCAGATGGTAGCACCAGCTACCAGCAAGAGGGGAGAGGTCTGTGTAACCATAGGTCTCTTCAGAAACTGCCCTGAGCAATTAGGTAAGAGATGCCTAGTCTTAAAAACAGATGTGGCTCCCCAGTGCGAGGGAGTATTTGTGTCACTTGTCTCAAAACCAAACCAAAACAAAAAAAGAAGAAAGAAAAGAAGAAAGGCAGAGGGAGCCATCAGCTGTGACACAACAGTGCCCCCACACCCCAGTGCCAGGGTCGACTCTTAAAGCTGTGGGCGGCACCACAGCCACCTCATGGATTTTGCGGAGGAGGCGGCTGTGGTTCCAATCCTGGCATCAAGTACCCAAATCTGCAATTAGACGAGTGCTCTTTTGGAGCTGTCTCTGTATCTGCAGTAGGGCTGCTCAAAGTGTGTAATTTCTCAGACCCGACCATCCTGCAGAAGCCAAGTGGAGGATGGCCATGGCAAGCTCCTTACAGCAGTATCCCTGATCCACAGCACAGTCAGTTGGTCCTGGGGAGTGCAGGCATCTGGGACACAGGCCTGGGCCCTCCCAGGGATTGGGGACATTGCAGGCACCATGTTCTGGGTCCTGGTGGCACCTCCCACACCCCTGTGAGAGAGTCACGACGTGCCTTGCCACTGCATTACTGAGCATTGCAGCTGCTGTGTCTTCCTGACAGTGTCTGCTCTGCAAGATGCCCTACGCTGCCCTGAGTCTACCTACAGATTGAGAAGAGCAAGGAAAGTGCCACTTGACAGATCTTCTTCTCCTGTCTCCTTTCCATTTTCTTGGATTCTCTCTTTGTTTTCAGACTCATGTGTGCTGAAGTAATTTGCAGTCATGTCTAGGTTTTGCATCGTGATTAACTCCATTAGTTTATGGATTTCTTCTCCCATGGAGTTGCTGTAGCTGGTGATGTCTTGCCAGTTAATTTCTCATGTATTTCCTTTCAAATCTGAACTGAATTAGCAAGCATATGTCATGAGGCACAGAAGGAAGAAGAAAGGCAGATAAAAGCTGACACAGACCAGATGCCTCTTTCAGCCACTGCACACACCAATAGAGTGTGGGTAAATGTCAGGTAAATGAGAGAAACCAGGACACAGACAAACGACTCACCAGGATCTGATCATCAGCTACTTAGATAGGGGTTTTGAAAATTCCCTACCCTCAGGGCATCAACATTTCTCTGAGCTTCCCAAGTATTGTGCAGTTCAAGGAAGACATTGAGAAGGAGCTCATTTGCATTAGAAAAATGTTGAATAGTGTGGGAACCATGGTTGAAAAGCATGACCAGCAGAAAAGACCATCCTAAGGGAGCACAGCGCATGAACAACAAAAAAACCCAACCCAAACCACACCCCCACACACAGAGTCAGTCTCCCTTCACCTCTTCAGTAGGATACTCTGTCCATCTTTGCTCATTCTCATTTATAGGCACCTTCATTAATTAGTGCCTATCAGCACTGCAGCATATACCCACACAAAGCATTCAGTGCCCAGGAGACATTAATTCTCCCCATCACCAGCACAACAAGCTTGTAACTGTGTCCTCCATTTTTTTCTCTGGCTTCTGATAGAAAAATCACATGAATGCCAAAGCCTTTACATTCAAGACAGCCAGTGACAGGGACTCAGAAGCTTCAGGGAACAATGCAAAGGCTGTGGGAAGGAGCCTGTGAGTGGGAGATGGGCTCCACACAGGGGTGAAAGGGTGTTCAGCAGCAGGGATAGCCTACTGGAGAGCAGACTGGAGCCCCAGAGCTCATCCTGAGAGCACAGGTACCTTCTCCACAAGGACACTCACCAAGCATGAAGGGTCTCACTTGCACAGACTGCACTATGCTGTGCAGAGAACATGATACCCCGCTGCCATGAACCTATTTGAGCACAGCACTGATCCTAGGCCAACGCCCTACACCTGCCACTTCGGCTTTCTTATTTAACCTGCACCAACACAGCTGGTCCTGTGGCTCGGTAGAATGCAGAGCAAAGCAATACCATAGCCCTCAGCCCCCTTGGTGCTGTCCCTCGATCTTCATAGGCACTATTGTATAGCAGGCGGGAAGGAAAAGGTGTGCACAACTCACGTCCATGGCAGAAAGATAGCTCTTCAAATCCTTCTTATCCTCCTGCTTGCTTCTAAGGCTCCAAGTCCTACACACTATTCAAATATGGATAAATGTGCAAACAAATAAATGCATCTCTTTTTCTCCCAGGCCCCATTTTCCCTGAGCTTCAGCAAGCGCCTGGGTGGGCACAGCTCCCTCAGTGCTGTCCTCACACCGCCCGGAGGGGGACCTAGGGCTGCCGAAGGACTCGGGAGCGGTGGCAGCCATCCCACTGCCCACGGGCCGCCTGCAGAGCCAGCCCATGTCCTTTGGGTCCGGCCTGGCTGGACCTTTCAGATCCCCGCAACTGCATTTTTAAAATATTACAGTCAGCCTTGGAGAATAAATGTCAAGAGGAACATACCCACCCACATTCTCTGCATCCTCCTCTTCCCAGCCTTGTTCAAAGACACTGTGAAGTGAATCGTAGGCTTCTGTGAGTTAGACATCCATGGAAAATGTTTCCTCCCCCAAGAAGGGTTTCAGTGTATCTCAGAGCTTCCTCATAGAAACTCCCCCAGTGAATGGCTCTGCTGACACCAGCTGACCGAAGCAGAACGGGATTTGCACTTTTTAAAGATCTCTTCTTTCTTTTTTTCTTTGAATCTTTGGTAAGGTGATGTGAAATTAGCCTGGAAGAACTGGGGGTGTTGCCTTTTGTTGACAAGAAGAAGTCATGAAAATGTTTTTTGCAGAGTTTATGTGTTTACTTTTCAACTCTCTAAATTTCCATTCTTCCTTGATGGTCTCCCAGAGTGAGCTGAGCCTTCAGTTAAAGGCTTGCTGAAGAAGTGAAAACATAGAATTTTTAACTTAAGTGGTTTTCTCATTTCTGTTTGCCAGCTATTTTATTAAGTGCTAGGAAAATAAGCAAATTATACCTCCCACTGGTTTTATTATAAATAGATCAGGCACTTGAAGCCCTCCAGTTGTTGGCAATTTACTCCATGGGAAATAAGCTGGCTTTCAATTCCGATGTTCTTCCTGCATAGTAAAGGAGGAGGAAAGTACAACAACCTTTTAGTCCTGATTTGTAGTTTGCTTTTTAGACTCACCTTCTTCCTTCTACATGAGTCAGTTCTGGCAGCTGATAGAGATTTCTTCCTCTCTCTGCACAGAGCGGGAAGAGTTGCATGAGATGCCTCCAGCATCTTTTGGAGGAAAAGCCAACCCCCTGGCCACCCCCTGTTCCAGCAGCCACCTCTATCCCTGGTCCCTCTGTGCATCCTTCATCACTGTGCTGTACCCAGCTTCAGCTGAGCCGAGTTTCCTACAAGCACTGTGTCCTGTGGGCTTTGCAGGAGGCTTTTCTTTCCAGCTCAATGGCAGAGGAATGATGATGCTTCTAATTCACTTTGCCTGCAGGGTCTCTCACAGTCCAACAGGGAGGTAAAAGGAAGGGATTGTTTATTAACAGAGGATCCAAACGTGAAAGAGCTGCAGAAAGCAAACCAGAGTGAGGCATTCCCTCAGTGAGCCATGATAGCCCTGCCTAAAAACTGGTTTTGCAGGAAAAGGAAGCTAAAAGCAGGAAAAAGAACCATGTGGGTAAGCATTGAGAAACGGTCAGAGAAATACAGTATTTCCTCATCTGACTTGATAGTTGCTCATTTTTATGTTGTCAGCCTGTGAATCCAGCACACCTATTAAGGTGATCGGGCTGCTTTTATGGCAGCTTTTTGGGTACTCTGACTTGGTGAGCCTTTGTGCTACTGCTTATGAACCCTGCTTGTACGAGAATTTCCTGGCTAGCTAAGGTACTTCCTTTGCGCGTTAACAGCAGCCAAAATCTCCCTTTCCCCACTCCCTGGGGGAAGTACCTTAACCAGTGGAGGGGGTAATGAGGTTCAGCATGCCCGGGGAGGGTCCTGGCAGGCCCCGCTCTGCACCCCTCCACCTTCGCCTGTGAACGGGCCCAAGCCCAGAGGTGGGTGGTAAAAGACACTGGGCATTGAAGGAACCAGAAATAAAGTTAGAGGGAGGAAGTTCAAAAATAGCTGAGCTTTTCCTGTAAGTCTGAGTTATTTATTTAATTCGTTGTTGTTGTTTTTGGTTTAGGGACTTTTTTTTTTCTCCTCAATGATAGAGGAACGAGGGAAGGGAGAAGCTTTAGGAAACAGGCAAGGGAATAAAAAAACCCCTTTCAAAACAAACAGAGGGGGGAAAAAGAAGGATTTAAGAGTAATGATATCAAGGATAAGGGCTTCCCCTACATATCCATCAGATATTAATTATGAAGAAAGAACAGAAACTGAGAACAGCAGGAAAACCCCCTTCCTCTTCCACCCAGGCGTTCAGCGCTACCATTTGCAGCTGGGTCCCTGTAGCCCTCCCTGGTGAGCACCCCGGGGCTAGGGTTGCTGTGTGCCCTTGCAGTCAGCCAGGAACACCCGTAAGGGTGGGATGGGAGCCCCATCTCCCTGCCCCCAGAAAACCACACGGTCCTTCCACCCCGGACCCCATGCAGTGCCCTGCTCTGATTTCTGTGATCCTGCCAGCTGCTGCCCTCCATGGGACCCAGCCACAACCCCACAGCTCCGTGGGGCAGTGCAGAGCTGGGCGCAGCCAGGATTTCAACAGCAGAGGCTGAGAGAGGAGGCGAGCTCGAGGGTGAGCAAACCCAACTGGTTTGTGTTGCTGACGCAACGTCTACACTGCCAAGGGCTCCTGCAGCGCTGTGCCACCTACCAGCTTTACTCAGCCTCCACCTTCTGCAGCACGGCTTCTTGTGAACTTCGCTCAGCTGCAAACCCTCCTGGAGGGACTTGTTGGGTGAACCCAGCCCTGCCCAGCCTGGGGAGCTGAGGGAGCCCATCTCACACCACTGGGATGGGCCACCACAGTGTGGACACATGTTGGGGTGTGTGTGCTGGTGGTGTAAACCAGCTGAGAAGGAGCAGAGACTATCCACCAGGGAGGTAACTCTATTTTCTACCATGGCACGTCAGATTAATTACTATCTGGTCTATATGCAACTGTCACCTGGATCAAATCAGGATCTGTTACACATGGGAAGTGGAAAGACCCCCTTACCAACACTGCTGGCTGCATCCACCCCTGCATTACTGCACATGGAATTGTGACAGAGATTTTCAGGGAAGTGTGCTGAGATACAGAGCTATAACAGGTTATTTTATCAGTGGTTTTCACCTAAGGATCTCCAAATATTTTACATCACCTCTTGTCAACTTGACAAACTCTTTTAAATGCTCCTCCATGCCAAAGGTGGGGATGGAGATGGCAGAGAGTTGCAGGGTGGCTATTCACAGGGCAGCCACTGAGGTGCTGGGTACCATGCATGCGCAGCTGGGGGTGTCCCAGGGAGCCCTCCTGGCATGGCTGTCCCACGCATGGGAACCATACACAACCCCCCTCCTGGGGCATCATGCTCAGTGTGTGCCCAGTGAATGAATTAGCTAGGGAAGCAGGGAGGCTTCACCAACCGCTCCCAGTAGCATCTTCAGTGAATTCTGCTTTTTTCACCTGAGAAAGGGTCATACTCTGGAGAGGGACCATCACCTGGCTGTCCGAGGGCTGAGGCCTCTCAGCTCCTGCTGTCTCTGATGGCGGCACTGCTCAGCAAGCCCCTCACCTCAGCCCCTGCCCTTCGCCCTTACAATATAATGCTTGATGTGTCCCCAGTTTCCCCCAGCCTTGGTACTATCTGCTGCCTGTCAGTGACACTGTGGAAGAGGTCCGCACCCTGAGGTCTCACCTCTCTTTTCCACAGCCATAAAAGGGAAAGCAAAATGTTTAAATTCAGATGCTTTGAAGTTCTGCAGAATAAACAAACTTCTTCATGAGGAGTGCAATGGGAAAAAATTCACAGAATGCTCCATAAGGCATAGTAAATCTGGCATCCATTGCATTATCTGTGCACCCATGGCAAATAATACATTAAAGAGCTGAAAACAAAGTGCTCAGGGACACCACGTCATTAAAAAACAGGGAATCAGTCTCACTGTTTTGGAAGACAACCAGAGCATCCAAGGCACATGTAAAAGATGGGTTCAAAGCACAGTGAGAGAGATGCAGGACTAGTAGAAGCGCAACATTAATGGAATTCATTACAAAGGCTCCTAAAACTGGCAACATTTCTTATATAATGAGAGGTGGTTTAATGTGGGATGTCTTGGAGGCCTGAGGCAACTGTAAACATGTACTTATGGAGTGCTATGTGCCTTCTACACTGTAGAGAAAAAGGGTGTGAAAAATGGAAATAGACTTGGGGTGGAGGCAGCTTTGGGCCGTTTGTTTGTGCTCTGTCTGAATTCCTTGCTGGCTTTGTCTCTAAATCATCATTATCACAGATCCCCAACAGCTGAGTGATCTCTAATGGAATAATGTCAAGGCAGGCAATGTTCAAGGAAAACACACTCATACATTAGGCAGATCTCTCAGGCATAACTTCTTCTAAACAAGTACTGGATGAAATTACAGCTCAAATGGATGGATTTCAATGCAGTTTCCAGACACTTTTTAAACCTGCCTTGGGAAGCTGGTTAAATGAGGTTTAGATAAGGCTAAGGCTCGACAGTGCAGTTGTCAAGGGAAAACATCAACACGTACATTATTAATGATTGACTTGGGGGGACATTGCTCACTTTTGCTTAGATAGTGTCTCAGCTCCTACCAAAATCCTGGCTACAATTTTTCAGCTGGCCTGTGCTGTGTGGAGAGTTACACCCAACTGCTGGGATCACGCACCCTTGAACACCCTGGAATGGTGGTATCCGACTGTATGGAAGTCATTTGGGTAGGGCTCTTCACACCTCCTTTTGGCTGCTTGGGGTTGAACATCGCATTGTAGTTACTGTTCACCTTCCACCTCCAGCCAAAGGACCCAGAAGGGAGCTGAAGGAGGAGGAAGCAGCCTGTGACACCCAAGGCGTCCAAGGTGGGGGGACCTAATTGTACCACTGACCATCCCTGGAGCCTACTGATTAGTTCAGTCAGCAATTACTTCTCATCCTTTAATCCTGTTTAAGATACCCTGGGCTAAAGACCAAGACAGACAGGACCGGTTCCTGGCAGTACTGAGCACACCTGCAGCAGTGGAGGGGAGCTACCTCGCCTTCCCTCTGCCACACGGCCCTCGCTCCTCGTGTTTTAAGGCTCGTTGTGCCTTCTGGGACCCTCGGTGCCCTGTGCTCCAGCCTTCAGGTGCTGTGAGCACAAGGGGGAAGCTGGCTTTGGGAAACTCAACACTTCGGTCATCTGCTGACCTGTTCAAGAACCTGGGTTTTTTTCTGGAAGAAAAAACAAAAAGGTATCAATAAATATTTTGCAAGAGCTGGGCCACACAAACAATCAGGACTAAAATCTGCAAGTTTTGGCCAGCCACATTTTTCGTATTTAGGTGTAACTTTGCACAGAGAGTGTGCCTCAGCCTCCTGCATCATTATGAATGAGGACTCGTGAAGCATAGCTTATGGGAATCAGAGCTGCGAGGCTGAAAAGAAAAAAAAGACTAAGTAAACACAGGCTTTTTTTTTTTAATGGAAGCCCAAAGTGTCCTAGTGGTAAATCTGCTGCTGGGGGGGCGGCAGTGGGAGCCCCGTGCTGCAGTCTGGCCATTGGCACAGGTGCTGCAGGCCCCTGCCCCACTACCTCGTGCAGGGTGAGCGGTGCCGGCCTGGCCGTGGGGGTCATGGGCCTTCCAGACACCAGAGGAGACAGTCCCTGCCGCTGGCTCTCAGCGCTGGCTGAAAAGCCTAAGAAAAGGAGGTTTGTGCGATGGTGGCTGCAGGGGCATTGCCATGGCAACACATCTGCTTCCTCCATTTCCCAGCTCCCTGCCCAGGGAGAGCTCCAGCTCTGCCAGCGCCAGCGTCAACAGGATCCCAGTGGAAGTTCAAGTCCCAACAAAACACCTTTTCACCGTTCCCTCTCTCCCCAGGCCGCAGCCCTTTCTTCAATGGCTGCAAAATCCTTTTCTACAAAGAGTTCTCCGTGATGTTGATGCCCTGTTCATGAAAAAGCCACATAACCCCTAGTGCTCAGGTGCCCTTGTAGCATCAGGGCCAGCAGCACCCTTCCTGCCATGGGTATTATCACAGCCCTCGGGACACAGCAACCCCCTGCCTCATCACCTCCCTTTTTTCCAGGCCTGTGAGCTTATATTTGCCCCCACTCAGAGGCTTGGTGAGCCCAGAGTTTTCCTCACAGGCCCTTTTTGCAGGTTTCCCATGAAAGATCTTTACTTTGGGAGGTTCATGTTAATCTCCACTGATAAGGAGGTGCAAGCTCAAATTCCTGTTGATGCACCAGTTGCTCAGTTACTGAGCCCCAGACTTACTTCCCTGAAGATAACACCCACAAGTACTGGGTGCTCACGGGAGATTGTGGGTTATGGTGCTTAGAAAGGGGTCCCACAGCTCTGGAGGGGTTGTGAACGACACAGCTCCTGCCACAGAGCTGGAGCACTGATGCCCAAGGTGCCAGGATGCCAGCGCTGGCCGGGGCGAGCCCCTGATGCAGCCGGTTTCTGACATCAGGCACAATCAGCAGTTTGGAAGCAGTTCGTCTCCGCTTTTGCAGCTTCTGCAGAAATAATTGCTGGCGAAGGCATAGCGTGCGCTCGGCATTTCCTCCGGCAGCTTATCAGGGCATCCATGCCAAACCCGTGCTGCTTGGGCAGGAGGAGCCGGCACAACCCGCTCGGCCGATCCAGCCCTGAGCCGGCAGGACCCCTTGCTGCTCTTCCACCGGGCCAGTGTCAGGCTTCACTAGGCCATTTCCACCAGCTCAGAAAGTTCCTTTTCTATTCAACCAGTTCAGGCCCCTGATAAGCTGTGTGGTTTGAAACAAACACAGGGTCCTTGGCTTCATAGAAGCTTTACAGCTCATTGAAGAAAAAGGGTAAAATCCCCCAAAGGATAGGCTGTGGTTTCAGGGGGCGTGGTAACTGCCAGCTGAGCGCACAGCTCTAAGGGTATTTATTTACCATGTCTTACCCTGCTCAGAGTCCACATATGGGTGCTGGTGGTGACAGTGAGAAGGGTCATCGTTCCCAAAATCCCACAGGTTGCACACTGAGACCCTGTAGTAAGGATGTAGCAATGGATTTCTTATAGTTAAATAAAATAATAGATTCTGTCCCTTTGAACCTGGCAGTCTCTCGCTGAGCACACCCAGAACAGAGATGCTGCAGCCAAGCGGGCAAGGAAACTGCCTCTCAGGTGTCATCACCTTCAAAATGCAGGAGAGAGGTGCAGCTCTGCTCCTTCCAGCTGTCCTGCAGTCCACCCTGGCAAGCCCATCCCTCTCACCCTCCACCTCTGCACCACAGAGCATCCTGTGCATCGGGAGAGGGATTAACAGGGGGAAATGAGGTTGCAGATCTCACCAGCACTGATCCCGCCTGCATTTGCTCCTGACACTTCAGCTTCCTAAAGTTACTCTTTGCCAAGGGGATTACTTTGCTCTGTGGTTTTGTTTGCAGCTTGTTCTGGACTTGTAAAAATGTCATTTAGCTTCTAGCTGTAGCCAGTAACTTGTTCCTAAGGGTAACCTTGTGACTGCACAGAAGTTCTGGGCTTCTTTAACTACTTTCTTCTCTTTGCTCACAGCAAGGAAACAGGATGTCACAGCTTTGCCAAAATATTTTACTAAATAAATAGAACTGCAGGCACTCTCCACAAGCCAGTCTCACAGTGCCGCATGACCCCAGCTGGCAAGAGACAAGGGTTACATTTAAATGCAATTTTAATTCAGCAAAACATCAACACTTATTTACCACAGTCCATAAAATTCATGTGACAAAATACCTCCGACAGATAGATTAGCGGCCCTCTTACTCCAGCAATGTAAAAGCATAACAAATCAAGTCAGCACATGCTCTGCAGTATCACACCAAGCTGGCAGCAACACAGGCACTAGCAAGTGACTCCTGGCTGAAATCTCTGCACGGTCTGGGGTTCTCAGCACATCCGGCAACCCTAATTTCCCTTGCCACGTCTGTCTCGTTCCTGGGGGACCTTTCAGTTGTGTAAAGCCTGAGGGTCTGCCTTTGTCATACGCTATCCATTGAGGCACTGTAGAGGGACACAGACACTCATGTCCCATTTGGCCCGTTGATATCTGACTGGTTTTGAAGGAAGCACCATCTTGCCGTTACCAAACGCCTGTGCCACTGCCACCTTGCCACATCAAGGGTGCTGCTGGATGTGCTACCCAGAACCCTCGGCTGAGGTGCAGCTTCATGTGCCTCGCAGCAGAGGAGAGGATGGGCTGATAAAATCGCGCTTGATAGCAGAATGGTTCAAGCTTGCCTGCAATGGAGGTGTTTCACTCCACACCCTGGGATCGTGCAGCTTCCAAGTGCTGCTCAGGGTAGTACCTGGGAATTTGGTCCTGCCAAGAGCCACCAAACCGCACTGGCCGTGATGGTCACATTCCTTGAGGTTATTCCACTTGTTTTCTCATTGGAAGTACAACCTCTGGGCACACTTGGGCCCTCCCTGGCCCAGGACAGGTGGAGGAAGCCCTGCTCTGAAAACCAGCTCCATTTCAGGCCTGTCCACCTGCAGACAGCCCACGTGCGAGGACCCGGCATGGCCACCCACCACCAGCAGCCTCACAGTTTACTTTCCAGAGCCAAAGCCATTAGCCACAGCTCAGTCATAACACAGCCTATTTAGCATCGAGACAATGATAAAAAACACCAGCCCTCTGCCAGCATAAGCTCCTTCAAACGTGTATCTGGAGCCAGAGGACTGGAATGAGTTCTTCATGCTGATCTGGGCTTCTTTATGTGGAAGCTCCGGGCCCATTGCCATCCATCGCACGTCTGCCAAACCTCACGTCCCCCTGTGGCACGCCAGACTTCTCTGATCCCAGTGGGGATGGGGCAGGTCCTGCCCGGATTTGTCCTCTGCACCCAGCGCTACAGATGAGAGCACGATGAAGGGCAGGACGAGTGATGGGAAATCAGGAGCTGAGCCTGGGGTGCGCAAGCACCCATAGGTGGAGGTGGACCTGCAGAGACCTGCCGTGCCGAGCCACCCCGCTTGGCGGGACGCTGCCTGCCCGGCCTGGCTCTGGCACTGCCCAGCATGGGGGGATGCTGAGGGGCTTGCTCTTGCCCTCCCGGTAGACCCGCTCCTGCCTGCGCAATCCTGTGGCGGCCCTGGCCTTTGCCTGCAAGCTGTTGCTCCCCCACGTCCATGGTTCACGGAGACGGTGGGAGCAATGAGGAAAACCTGCACCTTGACATGAAGGGTATTTCTGAGGCAATCACAGATGAAAAAAAAAGACAAACAGAAACCTCTTTTTCTTCATCTGAATCTTCAGGGGTTCATGTACGTTCCAAAGTAGAAAAGAGGACAGACATGCATTTTTTTTACCATTGCCCATGCTACTGAATGCAATGTATGAGGACATATAACCAAACCCTCACAGTTACTGGGAATTCCCTGTAGCTCTTTGGCATGATGAGAAGGACAAATTGGCCCTATCACTGCTGCCTGCTGGCGAACAGATGACGTAGGTGCTGGGGGGGTTGCGACCCTGGGAGCCCCCACGGTATCTGCTCCAGATAACTCCTGCTCCCCAGCACGTGTATTCAGGAAACCGAAAGAAGAGGGTTGCTAAGGCACAGCTAACTCAGGCTGTGAAATTCTTTTGCCACCAGTGCACTTAAACAAGGCGACATCTGCTCCGGCAGCGTGATCTCATTGCCCCAGGGATCCCCGCAGCAGTTTCGCCTGCGCCATCGTTTCCACCTCGCCGGGTGCAGCCCCAAGATGGTATCTGCTGTGTGCTGCTGGGGAGGAGCAGGACTGCGAGGAGCAGGCCAGCTTTCCCAGCCCTCCGCACCTTGGCAGGAACAGCCCGGGGGTTACGAGCAGGCAGTGTGAGCAGGGCTTCCTCTACTCCTGTGCACGGTCTGCTGTGCCCCTGTCCCAGGGGCCAGCTCCTTGCCAGGGCTTATCCAGAGGCAAAGCTGACTTGGGCTGCTGTGCTTGCTGCTCCCCTCCTCTCCCTGGGACCACAAGGCCCAGAGAGGCGCATTTTTTGTTCCATCTTGGCAGAACGGTGGTGTTCCCGTATAAAAAACCAAAACTGAAATGCATTATTGTTTCCATCTTGAAAATACAGAGAAGTAAGGAAAATGTCCCCTTGTCAAATGCAGGCGGCACGAGCACATCACCTTTGGTCGGGAGATTTATGGGGGGTTACCTCAGATGCAAGGTCTAACAGCATCATTTCCCTTAGCAGTGCAGGCAGGCGACGGGAGGAGGCAGGAGCCCTCGTCACCCTGGCTGCCCCCAGCATCCCCCACCAGCCCAGGCAGGGCACAGGGTCCAGAGCCAGGGAACTGCTCCCACGGGCACACTCCTTTGCTGCCCATGGAGCTGGCGGCTGGAGCGAGGGGATGGAAGGAGGTGTACAGGAAGCGAGACCATAAATCCTGTCAAGCTTAACGATGTTTTTTCAAGCATATTTTCCTGACTTCCCTCCCAAGGGATCAAAACCAAAAGATGGTTATGTCTGATCTTTAGGTAACCCAGAAACAAAATGTTTCCCAAACAAATAATCACATTGCAGTCTGACAATGTTCATTACTACAAAAGAGCATTTTATTTCCATATTTTCTGGGTGTACTATACTGCAACATAACACTACGCATTATCATATGGAGATTCTTGCTACAGAATTAAAAAGTTTGTCCATTTGGTCAAATCTCAAAAGTTTTTCCTTGGCATTCTTACAGGATTCATCACCACTTAAGCACATGAATTAGTGGAAGTGCCAGAAATGTGATATGAGATTTGGAGCAGGCGTTTTCCAATCAGAATTTGCAAAAGTTGCTGGGCTGGCCAGATGCAGGAGGTCAGCACGAATACCCATCCTAATTGTGACAAAGGGGGAGATGCACAGCTCCAGATTTTGATGACAAAGCAGATCTGCTTTTCAGGCTTACTGTGCTATTAAGGTTGTCTTCTTATTTTTGACATGCTCTTTGTCATCTCTGCTTCCGTTACCAAGGAAGACGTGTATTATTTTTGAGCAATAATGTAAAATGTTTTGCTTATACTCTGAAATTGTCTTACTTGTTAGGCACCTGATTAATGTAAGTAGTTACATAAACTCATACAAACCATGCCTGAAGTATCCACAAAATGCCCATCCATTCCAAGACAAATACTATAGGTCACAGAAAAGTCTAGAATGCACTGCATGTGAATATACATATGAGCGGTACATGAATCACTGCGTAAATATGGCACTTTTACATATTTTCCTGGATGTCGCACGGAATTAGGAAACAATCGTCTCTTAGCTGATGCATTTCTAAAATACTGAATATGGTTTTGGAAAATACACCCCACAGACTAGACAGTAAGAAGTTTAGAAAAGTCAACAGTGCAGCTACCTGAGTTTGTTTCATTAAGTTTAAGCAATCACCAGCAATGTGATATTTTATCATTCACTGCGAGCCCGAGGGTTGTCTACCCATAAAAGCCATGCTGCCTCACCCTGCTATAAATAAAACAGCACAGCTCTCCAAGCACGTGGCTCAGCAAGATGATGAACTGACCTAGCAGCTCAGCACCTCCAAAGTGACTTGTCCCACTTTCTCCTTGCTCAGACACTGGCTGCAGAGTCCTGTCCCCTTGCTACTCCCAACCTAGTGTCCTTTGGAGAGCTGATCCAGCAGAAAACTAGTCCCTTTTTTTTTTAACCAGCTCAGTTTTCTGCTGGCTTAGAAAACTGATTTGTCCTGTGGAGGGATCAGACCAGCACCAGATCAGTAAAGGTACAAGGGAAGCAGCTGGAACACGTTGGCAGGAATGGGGAGCGCGGGAGGAGGACGGAGCTGCCTTTTTGGTGGCAGTGAGCTGTTAGATGGACTAAGCCTCCCCAGCAGACCAAACCCTTGGAGAAGATACAGTTATTAGCGTGAAAGTGCTCAGACCAGTATAGTTTATTCCTATCCAAGTGAATAAAGATATACCAGCACAAGGCACTTCATACTCATGTAACTGTGCCCACATGAGGGGTTGCACTGGTATTAGTATCATCAGTAACAAACAAAACCCCCACATCCCCTAAGTGATGTATTTACAAAAATGGCACAGAACAAGTCTCCAACCTTCAGTTATGAGGTGTGCAGAACTTCCATTCAGAAAATAGACCACAAACTACACATGAAACAATATTAGACACATAATAAATTAGAGATTTAAAATGCTACATCTAGGAATATAAAGATTTTTTAAAAAACCTTAAATGTAATCCCATATTTCAAATCTACGTAAAAGAACTATAGAGCTCCACTGATTACTTGGATATTTTTTAAACAGTTTACATTCATCAGGGACAACAGCACTTTGGTTTACATAATTAAGTTAATATCAGCAATGAAACCTTTCTCTCCCTCACATTACATCAAAGTGAAATACATTTAGAATATATATACTGCCAAGCTGTTCCAATAAGTGCATTCCATACACGAGTAAGAGTAGCTCTTGCAATAGCTGCATCAGTTATAGGTCTTTAACAGGATTAAATCAAACCCCTTTGAAAAAGCTTACTTTCATTTCTTCAAGCCTGACCCCTTTTTGACTACTCACATGGATCTTCTCCAGAACCCAGCCAAGTGCAACACATACCAGATTGCATAGCACGCCCTGGATTCATGAGGAAATTCTCATTCTAGTTTCTCTCCCCACCTTTATAAGTCAGACTCTTAAAACAACAATATGCTGTTGTACCACGCTCAAGAACTCAGATTAACTGTAGCTCAAGACACACAATGGCAGTTGGAAAACATTTAAGTGCAACCCACGTGACAATCATCAAACAATTATTTTACATGACTTTAAACAGTCAGCAACTCAATCTCTGCAATTTATGAACAGTGTTGCCTCCTAGAGAAAGAAGTACTTATTCCCAGCTATTCTTGCGAAGCGCTGACCCGGAGCCTGCGTCTGACTCCAACATGTGTTGTCGGATAAGATGAAGAGATCTCCTCCCAGCAAAATGTTTTACTACCGTATGGTTATTTTTTATTAGCTTGTGAGCAGCACATGAGTTACCATATATCTGCGAAACCTGCCTAAAAGGAAGCAAATGGCTGGATGAAATAAACAACTGAACATGGCTTCAGAGGATAAAGTTCCCAACCTGGTCCATGATCATTACAGATTATTACATTATTTTAAAAAGCAGACTTCCAACTGTATGATACCCGATTTAATTACTAGCTGGAGATGAAAACATAGCCTTCATCACTGTCCTCTCTTAGGTTCAGGCTTTTGAGAAGGCAATGTATTCCTTTAATCTCATTTTTGCAAATCTGCCAATGTTCCTGTGCTGAGCTTAGTTCTATGATACCCAAGCTCAATTAAGGAGTGCATTAGATGCTATTTTCTTGTCAGAAGCTTTACATACTAAACATGATTGCACTTTTTCTGGATCCCATTCCTGCAAGGCGCCAAGCATCCCAGTGGGAAATCAAACTGAGTGGGGGAGAGGGCACTTTCTCCCTCGCAGGACAAGGTGTTTAGTGGAGGATGGGGATTTTGTCAAGATAGTGTTTTATCTCGCCGCGTTGACGTTTCCAACACAGTGAGCACGTTGCACCCCTTCCATTCAAGTTAGCAGGAAATGGGCAGCCGCATCCCTTTGCGCTGTTTGGAAAAATCTTCAACGTGAGTCACTTGGTCCTGACTCCTCTGTGAACTGTGACCTTACTCTTCCTGCACCAGAGAGGAAATGGCAGTCAGTGCCTCCTGCTCTGCACTAAACGTGCCAAAAGGCCCTGAAGGAGTTCTGCACGCTCCCTCAGACCACTAAAATACGCGAAGAACCCTTTCTACTTGCTTTGACCATCTGAGAAAACTGTGTCATAAATAAAAAAGGATGGTCAATCCAGATTTGATCTTGTTAGATGCTGAACACCTACTGCCACTGAAAAAATGAGGAAACAAGGCATTCAGCACCTGCAGCACCACCCGTTGAAGACCACATCCTAAGGGGTTAACAATAACCAGGAAGACAATATAATCATCTGTTGCAAATTATGCAACCCAAAGCATACAGCTAAAGCACAGTTCCCCTGTTGGGATTAGGCAAAAAAAAAAAAAAAATCAGCAGATAAACTCATTTACTTTTACCAGTAAAAATTAAATTACAGACACCCTTGTTCTCGGGTCAAAACAAACTTGAAAATATTTTAAAACAGTGAAAAAATACGAGAAATTTTTATTTTAAAATATATGTACTCCTTACTCCAAATTTGTTTGTACAGAAAGGATTTGTTTGAAAATGAAAAAAATAATGACAAACTAAATGCGTATTTGGAGTATGCACTTTCTACAACGTATTTGGTAGAAGCGTTGTTTCTGTAAAACTGAGCAAGAGGAAGTTAGTTATTCAGCTTTCATTTGTTCCCTGACGTCAGAAGGCAGCGTTTCAAACAAGGTGTCCTCTACAGTGAAACCAGTCCTCTTCAGAGCTCTACATTCACCGAGCTCGGGTGGGAGGATTTCAAAGTGATTGCCTTTAATATCCAAGTAGGAGAGGAATACCAAATTACCAATTTTAGGTGAAAGGACTGACAAGTTATTTTTCCCAATTTTCAGAGTCTTAAGTTTTTTGCAAAAGTATAGTTCATCTGGCACGCTCTCCACCTTGTTGCAGGTAATGGAAAAGTACTGTAAACTCTGCAGAACTCCTATTTCGGGTGGGATAAAGCGAATGTCATTGTAAGACAAATCCAAATATCTGATTTTGTTGCATAGGAATAGGTGGGATGGAAGAACCTCTATTTTGTTATGGCTGAAGGAAAGCCGCTCGAGACTAGTGAGTTTCTTTATATGCTCTGGGATGTATGTTATACTGTTGTACCACAGCTTTAGGATTGTCAGTTTTCGCAGGTGCTGAAAACTTACTATTTCTTCAATGGATTTGAGGTTGTTCTCCTTTAGATCCAATTCCTGAAGACTGAGAAGGCTGAAGACTGCATGAGGTATGCGCTCCAGATCACAATGAACCAATTCCAGCTGTGTCAGGTTGACCATCTTCTTCAGGTTGTTGAGCATCACTAACTTAGTGCCATCATTATGGATGCACAATTTTTGCAGGTGACTTGAAACATCGACTACAGATTGTGGGATTTTGGACAAATTACTTTTTATGTAAAGAATTTTAAGGCTTTTAAGCTCCCGAAAAGACTCCAATGTAATGTTTTTGGAAATATCATGACTTAGGGAGCCAATTAAATAGAGTTCTTCCAAATTTCTGAGGCCATACATCCAGTGTGGAAGTTCTCTGATGTCATCAAACTTGACACTCAAGATCTTGAGATTCTCCTTCAGAAACGCCAAGGCAGCACCGTGGATCTTCACAGAGCACTGGTGCAATGAGAGCTCCTGGAGATTGTCCAGCTGTGCAATGGTTGCTGGTATCATTACATTATTAATTATTTCAAGTTTTAATGACTGCAACTCAGTAATTTCAAAAACTGTGTCTGGTAGTCCAGAGAGCATGAAAAGCTGCAGCTCCAAATGGCTATGGGAGTTCGTCTGTAGCCTCTGTCGCAGTTTATCTGCAGTCCACTCGTTGTTTAGGTTCAGCTGTTTCAGCTTATTTTCACTGACTTCAGACAGGAAGACAGCAAACCGCTTGGAATAGAGAGGATCATACTGATCGATCATATGGAGCATAAAAGCGAAGTCATTCTTGACATCTGGGATATCATCAATTCCCGTCTCTTGCCGCACATATTCAAAAGAATATTCTTTCAGTGAACGATAGAACAACCAGTACAGTGTATAAAGGCATGTGAGGCCATAGATGCTTACAAAGCACAGGTAGCAGTAAGAAAGTTTAGAGAACAGGTGTGCCATTGTGTGATTACAGCAAAAATTCTTGTATCCTGTCATGTCTTCAATATCAACGTTACAGACTACTGTAAAATTAACTTCTGAGACAAGTGCTGTATTGTAAGCAATAATAATAAGGAACTTAATTACCTTAAGTACAGTCTGGCGCACATACATGACATAGAGTATATCACCCTCCTCGACATGCAGTCTGAATTTCTTCACCTTTTCAAACAGTGCTTTGGCCTGTTCACCTTCTTTCTTGTCTAATGCCCCAGGTGTTCCCTTATCCACAACTAACTTCTCCGGGATTGATTTTAAAGACTGTGTCTTGACCAAAGTGCCTTCAGTGCTTGGCTGGATAGTATTAGACTTGTTTATGTTGTTCTTCCTGTTATCTTTCTCTTCAGAGTCTTCTCCTGACACTTCAGATAAGGCTCTTGTTGTCCAGGGAGAATCAAAACATTTCCCAAGTATTGAAATGAAGTGTTCAATTTTGGAGCTTGACCCAGGGAATTTGAACCAAAAGTTACTACACAGCATGAAGACCAGCGTGTGTATAAGGACAAGGTAAGGGAAGTACTTGGCATACCAGTGCAGGGCGCGTTCATAGCACACCTGATTTATGAAGCTGTATTGCTGGAGGTCCAAATCAGTCTTCAGTCCTTTCATTTCAACTGTAGCTGGAGGGGTGGATGGCTTGGGTGGAGGAAGAGGGGTTGTATCTGGGATTGTGTTGAACACATTTGAACTATTAGACTGGTTCTGGCAAGGCTGTATGCGCTTTGGAAGGCATATTATCTTGTCTTGCATGACCTGAAACACACAAAAAAACATCTTTTAAACTGATGTAAAAACAACGGTGGCAATACCAATGGGTAGCTGTCCTTGGAGTTCCTCCAGCTGCCAGGCATTCCTCCCCAGTCTGGCACTTGGCCCCACAGGCTGTGCTATTGTTATTCCCAGCAAGACACTTGTTCTATATGCTAAGAACTAGGTCACCCCTTTTCATCTATGGTTAGCTTTCCTAATCTGAATAAGAGTGCATTGAGTTAAACCAGAAAAAGGAAGTGCGTGGGTAATGCTTCCAGAAAAGTCCAGGGCTCTCCTGCACTGCTCTCCCCAGAGACAGACTGTTCTTGCCAGGTGTATTCACCCTGGCTACATGATGTGCAGAGATAGCTCAGGCTTGAAAGCAGCATAACTACATTCATGTGGCTGTATGCTCACACTGTGATGCCTTATCACACCAAAAACGGCTGACAAAGAGCTAACGTGGGCATATCTACGCTGGGACGTTATTAATCTTCAGTTAATACAGATAGGGATAATGGAGAATTGACGGCATGTGTGCGCGTGTGCACACGGACTTAGTTTTGATTTGGTTTGTCATACATATATACACGGTCCTCATACCACACAACTGGGGGGGCAAAGTAGCTCTGTCCTTCTGTCCCTGAGTCTATCATGCAAAAAAAAAAGAAATTTTCTTAATTTGGGCTGGCCATCCATGTTGGCAAACTGAAGTCAGAGCACCTTTAGGGACCAATCAGCTTTGGTTTAACTTGGGATAACAGTCTGAGTTCAGTGCAAGGCTCCGTATAGGTCTGAATTTAAAATGCTGATCCATGTGATAAATCAAGGAGCTCTGTTATTTGCCCTGAAGGACCAATTGGGATTAGCCCAAACTAAGAATGTGTGTGTAGTGTAGATGTATCCTTTGACATCGTGGTCGTTGAAAGCACTAGGTATTGGGTTGCGACAAGAGCTACCAAAATCAGATCCTCCTTGATGATCCACGCTGGTGCAGGAAGAGGTGAGATGAGACCACATGTGTTTGGAACAGTATCAGTGCCATAGCTGTTGACACGTCAAAAACTCCTGCAGTTAACCTTTGCCTGTAAATGCTATTCTGATACACACCACTACTTAACACTCTGGATTAAAGCCTCTGGTAATAAGCTGGAATAAAACAAATCGCTGGTTATTTGCAGTGTTTCCACACATTATTTTCCAGTGTGCTTTATCCAATCGAGCAGGTAAACATAAAATAATAGATGGTCTACTTTGTGTGCTTAAGCAAACACTTAGCTACTAATGCAAAATTCAGCCCTATACAAAGAGATTTTTAAACATGGGCATCATATCTTTTCAACTGAAAATACTTGAAAATGAAGACTACAGGCAAAACTACAGTTGATTTCACCTGAAATTTGGGAAAGGTATGTAAAAATCTTGGGCCATATAAGTGAGCAAATTCCCCTGAAATAAAAGCTCTGTCAACGTGTCCCTTTAGCTCCATTTCTAAGTCATGCCAAGAACCATGAGATCCATGTTTGAACTTTCTATTTTTATGGAGTTCATCCCAAACAGTACTTTCCATTTCTTTCCAGCTTTTGGCTCTGTAGCAAAATGTAATAAGCAGTGATTGACAGTAATGTCAACTGTTTACATGTAAGCATCCTCAGAGATGCTTTGAAATGGAAGAGGCATAATATTAGCTGTGGGTGGTGTTAATAAAATAAGCACGTTCATTGTAAATCTTGTCAAAGCATAAAAAGACAGAAAGAATATTAACAGAAATAGAGAAAAACAGAAATTACAAAATTACATTTTTAAAACTTCTAAACAGAAAGTGACAACAAATAAGAAATTAGGTCAAACTTCTGTTTTGTTATGCCAAACTGTGATGAAAAAAGGTATCCAGTCAAAAGCCAAACCAACAAAAAAGCCGGCACCGCTCCACTGACGCTTGTGCAACTCTGCTGCTTTACACCTGGTAGAAGTCTGGTCTGTGTTATGTGATGTTGCTATCTAAACAGCTTTAATCCTGGGACCAGCAAAGTTTTGGTTTGTTCATGGTGAACCCAAGAGATAAAAGAAGACATGACACCATCCTTCCAAGGATCTTCCCCCTTTGTGGTGTTTTTTCAGCCTCCCTGAAAGCACCCGCCTCGCTTCCATCCCCTTCGATTTACCTGTAACGTGCACCCAAAAACTCCGATCATCAGCATGGCAACGGAGAGATAATCTGTGAACACATCCCACCAGGGCTTCAGCACCCTGAACGCCGGCTGCTGCTCCGAGAACTGGCGGAACTCGGTCACGGGAATCATCGTCCTGCAAAAGAGCAAGGCCAGCACTCAGCCTCCTGCAGCTCATACCCCTCAGCCCGTGCAACAAAGTACTCCAGTTGGGTTTGAAAAATCTGATCTGGAAATGAGAAACCCAGGATATGGCGCTCCCAGCTACCACCCAAACGGTCCCCCCGACACCCCGCCTCGGAAGGGGGATGCTTGTGCTGTTCCCCTGCAGCTCCTGTGAGGAGGAGAGAGCAGGACTGGGGTGCCATCCATGCAGACAGGCTAATCCCCTCTCTGCACTGACTCCAGCCTTATCTGATGGGTCAATGAGGCCTTCCGAATCCCTGAAAATCATCCCATTCTGTAGATACTGGAGACGTTCAGCTTTATACATGTCAGTCTTGATCTCAAAGGTCTGCCTAAACCGCTTATCCTGCACTCAGATTTCACAGTCCCTTTCAGTTATCATGTTCCATTCACTTCCATTTTATTCACAGTGGTTTCAGGGATGCTTTGGAGCAGTTGTGTGCACACTCACTGCAGTTTTAAATCTACTATGTTTTGAGTGTAAGTTGCTAAAGTGCTTTAGCTAACCAAAACTACAGGCAGATCAAGGGCTTTATCTTCACCTCAGATGTCTGGGCTTACATCATCACCTCCTCTGAAAAATCAGCTAACACATGAGCATGCACAGGCAAAGCAACTGATTTTAAAGCCTACAGCATATTGTGTAACTGAATCCCTGAGATCAAACCAGTACTGAAACTCCCCATTAAGTTGTGATGGAAAGATAAATTCGCATGGGAATGGAACAAAAATAGTCCCAAGGGCAATCTACAAAATTTGTCCTTTAACTAATATTGTAAACGCTCACCACAATCACTTTGTATCACAGTAATATTTGAAGAGTCTATAATCCTGATTCAGCTGCGCGCTGGGGCCCATTAGTGCGGGTTTGGTGCCATCCAGCTGTGCGCGGGCTTAGCGATAAGCACACGCTTGCTGATACGCTGCCCAGGGACTAAGGGATACAGATCATTCAGAGCTGGGGATCCGGCAGGGAAGGAATCAAGCCCTAACTGCTGCAATTCATCGCAAGCCTACGGCCATCCCAAGAATTGTAACTGACTCCCACTACACTGGCCGTACTCGTGTGGAAAGATGATGCTTGGCACCCTCTCAGGGACTGCTGTGCCTCTGCTTGCCCAGCTGAACCCAGGAGGTACCAGAGTCCCCAGAGGCACAAGCTGACATCCATAAATCAACTTGGTTTAGTAGCTGGGCTGGGACTTTGCAGCTTTTTGGGAGGGTAGCATAAAAACATCTTAGCCTTTGCTCCCTGCTCCCCTCTTCTCTTGCAACCAACCCTCTGTACTGCTTTAAGCACTACCTGGTCAGGCAGGAAAACCTCTCATACTCCTGTCCTTCTGACAGCTGTCCCTAGGACACGTGCTGCAGTGCCAGATGAAATCACACACGTCTCTTGCACAGCTGGCGATCCCCAAGAGGAAAGCAGGCTGTCCTCTGCAGCACTGGCAAATTAATAGACTATCAGTCAAAACAATGGCAATGCAAGCCTGACTTCACACAGCCAGGTCAGAGGCTCGGCAGCGTCCCTGCCAACGCATGGCCTGAGCTGCTACAGTGGTGGCGAAGGAATGCAGCATTCCGTTACCAAATTGCACGCAGCCAGGAGCTGCAATTCTGATTTTTGTGTGCCTGTCTTGCAAATACTCAGCAGTCACATCAGGGAAGACACACCTCTACAGCAGAGAACAGCTCAGGTAGCTGCTGGGGCAAACCTTTGTTGCCTTTCAATTTTCTTTTATAAACACTGGTGGAAAAAATGGATATTACAAATTAGAGGTGCCTCATGGCAGGTTTAAGTACATGCCCAGTGCTCCTTCAGCGGAACCTGGGGAGAGGACACCCTCCGCTGACAGCTCCCAGGGACGCCTGAGCTGAAAAACATCATACGCTGATCTCTCTTCCACACACCTATGCACTGCACTGCCACTGGTAAGGAATTACTCTCCTCTTTTTAATTTCCACCTAAAATTTAAGTGACTGGTAATAACCGCTGCTAAGCTTTGAAAAAATTTTCTATCAAGCATTGAAAACCATAGAAAATTCTTAAAGGAATGTATTAGCTAACCAGTTGTCATGCAACAGAAAGCTTTCTAACCCATACACCACCGTCGGCTCAGGTTTGGAGGCCAGTTAGGTGACTGGAACGCCATCGGTACACCCAAGAATACATATCAACAGACTGCTTTAAAATCACAAGCATCTGCCCTTTTGGTTTTGGAGCCCCTTGAGAAAACGTGAGTGCTCACACACACCAAAACATGGGGAGACCCAACCCTCGCTGATCAGACGTCTAAGCAACTCTGTGGATCTGAGCCATGGCATTATGAAAGTCAGCAGTACTGAAACGGGGCAGCGCCTGACAGCAGGTGGGACTGGAAACTACCTTGCAAATTACTGTGCAGGGACAGCTTTCAACACCGAAAATTAATTTGGCTGTTGCATTTGACAGGTTTCACTCTGTATTTTTAGGGGCCTTTGTTGTATTATGTATTTGCTTTATTTCTTCTAAGTGATGTGTGGGGAATTTAGATGAAGGCAGATAGTTTCTGGCACCACCAATACGTGCTGCTCTGATCCCTTGTTCCCTTTAGAGGCTGCTGTTTGCATAGTGTGACTCCTCGTTAGCAGAGTGCACATACTGTTACCCTGGTTAATGGGCTAAGCAGAGGGAGACCTGCATACAGAAAGCCTCTCCGAGCCATGCTAGAAAACTCATTTGTGACGGTAGAGGGTTTGCGGATCAAAATCTGCTTGCCACTTTTGTTTTTCTTTATTGTTAAAAAAGAAAACCAATGTTACTGAACGAGGGCAGTGGCGCTGCACATAATAATGGTAAATAGACCAACAATGTCTGATGATAGGCAATGTTTTTTAACTTAAGGAAAAAAGACATTCACAAGAAGCTTTAAATGGAGATTGGACATGAAGAAGTGGGATAACCATTCTCCAACATCCTTTTCCTTGCTGCACTAGCAATAAAGAGAAAATGCAGGAAAGAAATGCAGAGAAGCATCGGCTTACCAGCGCTGCTGGTATCTGCACACGGAACAGAATGACACAAAATCGGTTTGTATTTGTCTCCCTCTTCCCTCTAGGGTGTTTTCCACTCGGGTCCATCCAGGGACCGAAAGGACATCTTGAGCAGTGGCTCTGAGGCCTCGGAAAAGCCACAGAAGGTGCATGTAGGTCAGAACAATTCTGAAAACCCCCTCCTGGCCATGGCCGGAGTCTGGCTCTTCCCCATGGCTACATCCAAAGCCACACCACTGACAGATTCATTTATAACCGCACACCAGGTCTGTACAAAATAAAGTGATTCAGTCAATCATTAATTTAAACAAATCAAAACAAGGATGTTAGAAAGTCACACTGCAGCCCAGATCAGAGCTATCTCTGGGACAGCACACCATCTACTATAGATTCTCACCTCTTCTTATAGCAAGGAGATAGAAGAAAAGGAGTTCAACATTTCAGCTGGCGAAAGCTAAGACACCATTACTAATTGGAGTTCACCCACATTCAAAATGCTATTTAATGGCACAATACATTATAGCTGAAATGTGGAGTCTGACTTACGTTAAACACTATTCTAACCTATTTTAGAAAATACTGAATTCTAAGTATTGAATATTTTTTTCAATTAAAATCAGAACTTGTTCTCTATTTTCTCTTTTCTCTCTAATAATCCTCAGTCTCTGGAGAAAAGCAAACCATACATGAGGTAAATCATCTGCTATTCCTTCATACCAGAAGGAAATAAAAAAGGAAATTGGATAAAAAAAGCTGTACTGGCTGTTAAGCAGTGCTACAGAAAAAAGCCGACAGTTTGCCAAATCGTTCGCCAGAAAACAAACAAAAAAAACCTAAGAGGAGATAAATTGGTAAGAGTTTTTACTGTCATTTATATTTTTCTAGGAAATACAGAAGAGTTGATGAATGAAAATGAATACATGATAATAAAATGAAGTACTGGAATCCAGGTGCAAGGAAGGTGTGCAGAGAATAATTAATTTCCCCTGCATAGGAAAAGGAGACTCATGTAAGTGTCCCAAAGGAACCTGCAGACTTGAAAATAATAAACAAACAGATACGGCTTATGCTGGAAATAGAGATGTGGAAAAGAAAAAAAAAAATTCAGACTCTTAGCTGATGTAAACAGGAACAGCTTCCAGCAAAACATCAGATATTTACTCCAGCTACAGAAATCAGCTAATGCTGATTAGGAGCAAGACACGACAACTTAATGTGACCTAAAAGGGCCAAGGAGAATAAATAGATCCACGTGAGAAAAGTACTGGAAACAGATTGGACCTAATAAATCAAGAGATTGAATCAAAGGATGATTGTGAAATGGCCGCACCATGGAGCAAGCTATCCTCTCAGCAGCTGGCCTTCATCAGAGGGAATCACGGGAAGCGGCGGGGACAGTTCGGAAGTAATGACGGCTCTTGCCAGCACGGCTGAAGACAAAAACGCGTGTGTTTTACAAACCGGGCAATCCGCGCGACGTGCACTGCAGAATATAAGGGAAATTAATTAATTAACTTCCTGCCCACTGGCAGCTCAGGGAGGCTGGGGCAAGCAGCCCGGGGGGTTTCTGGGCAGGGATGGCCTTTGCAGCAGCGGTGCCCCCGGGGCCGAGTGGCA
>NW_010246381.1:0-227 GCF_000690775.1 Eurypyga helias
GACAAAAAGGGCTGGTCCGGGAGGATGTTTTTCCCCAAAACTACTAATGCTACGAGGAAATTAAAACCGATCAAGTTTGCTGAAAACGGCCATTGGCTGGTGTAAACCGTAAACAGGGGATTACCAAGCGATTTCTGAGAAGAATCCACTTCAAAAGGCAGATAAAAGGATGAAAACTGATGGTTGGGGGGGGAGAGACGCCGGGGTGGGCAAGCGGGAATGGCGGC
>NW_010246381.1:238-2842 GCF_000690775.1 Eurypyga helias
GGTTCGGCACTGCCGGAATAGCTCCGCCGCCACTGCGACCTGCCGAGGCCCTGCCGAGGCCCCGCGGAGCCGCTCTCCGGACAAAGAGAACACGAGGCGCGCTAAAAATAAACGCAAAACACTTATTTCCCGTGTTACACCCCGCCCTGCACCCACAGAGCTAACCTCTCACGGGAAAAAACCCAGAAAATCAGAGGGATGTCGCACCCGCTCGCTCCCCCCCGGCTTGCAGACGGCTCTTGCTCAGAAAGGCGAGTTGTCGAGTTGCCGTCAGTAGGTTTTAAACAGGATGGATCGCCCAGCGTCCGCCACCGAGCGCGGGTCACAGCACGGCGTTGAGTAATTCGTTACTAACTTGGCGCGAGGAGGTTTAGGCCTCACGCTCCAGTTTCCACTCAGACACGTTTTCGGCTGGGATGGAGCTGATTTTCTTCTCCGTGGCTGGCACAGCGCTGTGTGTCTAGCGCGAGAAGGATGGCGGGAACACAGGGATGTTGTGGCGTTGCCAAGCAGCCCTTATCCCGGGTTTAGTCTGGCAGAGCAGGGGCACAGGAAGCACAAACCACATCAGGGGGGTACAACCATCGACAAGGCGAGAGCGGCCAACAGCCTGCCTGGAGACAGAGAATCCAACAAGGTGTTAGAAGACCCCAGACCAAAAAATCACCATTAGACAGAGAAGGGCTGTGAGGGGAGGGTGGAGGGATCGTAAGGATATAAGTGCCCAGGAATTCTTTGGGGGGGGTCCCTCTCCAGAGGCACTGAGCTCCAGCTGTCATTTTTTCTTGCCACTGTACCACCTGATTATGTTTTTTTTAAATAAGATTCAGCATCTGAGACTCTGCGAAGGGCAGCCTAGGGCTGAACCTGGCAGGAGAGAAGCACTGGGGGGTGAGAATGAGTCTGTGAGAGGGGCACCCGTCAGCTCACTGGGGTCACCCACAGCCAAGGGACTTCAGTCCTGGCAGTTACAGACTCGGGGGGTGAGTGTGTGGCTCCTAGGATGGCGTGTGAGTGCGCAGAGGCTCTCTGACGCTGCAGGGAAGGCAAACAGCACGCAAAAGTCTGCGAAGCGGTGTGTGCCTCTTCCTTATTGCCTTCCTCTCTTAGGAGCTGTTGGGGATCCCCCAGTTAAGCCACAGGTCACAGGTTGAAAGTCACTGGCCCGGATTAGGTTAGGACCAAAGGTTAGGCATGTGTCGACGCACAAAAGCCTCGAATCTGACCTGCGACCTGCAGCAGTCAGGCTTCATTTCCTCCCAGATCCTGAGGCTTGGCCTTGCCAGAAAGTCCTTTTTACCCTCGTAGATGCACTGGAGTCTTAACCTTGACCTGCCGCAGCAGCAGGCCCTTCCCACAGCCTGGGAGGGTTCTCAGTCGTTACAGACCTGGCAGGGAGCAGGAGGAAAGGCTGAGTACTGGAAAAAGTATTTACACCAATAGAAGGACAGGTCGCACCTCTGAAGCATCTCGGTTTTGGATCTCCGAGCCTGAAGTTCAAATTCGGTTGGTTATCAGTGTACCTGGATCTGTCACCCACCTACGTCCCATTTCCAGAGGAGCGGAGAACCCACATCCCTCATGACTTCCAGATGCAGGACGGTTCAACAACAGACTTCTACTACCCTCTTGCAGCCGTTTTTCAGCATTACTTATGTCTCCATAGTAAAATGTTGTAAGAAGTTCAAAAAAAGCCACTTACAGGCACAGACCTGCCCCTTCTCCCCCTGATACTGTGTCCCATTACGCCGACGTGCCAGCGCGGTACATCTGAACAGTCGGCGACGCGTGTCACGCACACTCGGATGTGACAGCACCTTACTGCCCTGCATTTCACCCTCCCACCTCACGTCCCTTTTAGAACGAGATGCTCCTACCCGAGTACCTAACACACACGCCCTTTAGCCGTCGGCGGTTCCCATCGCAGCGCAGGGCTAAACGTCCTTTAGCCCTCGGCGGTTCCCATCGCAGCGCAGGGAACGCCGACTTACTGCAACACACGGACTGTTGGAGGAAAAAGCTCTGGCCAGCTGCCCCATGTGAGTGACCGGTAGCATCCCTACAACTAGCAGAGTCAGAAGACACGAAGCCCTCTTTCCAGAGCAACTTCTACTCGTTCGGTGAATCCACGCACTGCAACGTCCTTTAGCCCTCGGCGGTTCCCATCGCAGCGCAGGGAACGCCGACTTACTGCAACACACGGACTGTTGGAGGAAAAAGCTCTGGCCAGCTGCCCCATGTGAGTGACCGGTAGCATCCCTACAACTAGCAGAGTCAGAAGACACGAAGCCCTCTTTCCAGAGCAACTTCTACTCGTTCGGTGAATCCACGCACTGCAAAACCTGCGCAGCATCCTACACACTGCCCAGTTGGGTCTACAAATCACTTAAAATAAGGCTCGGTTCTAGGTCGTTCTAGTAGTGGAACATTGATTTCATGAGAGGACACATCTCTGTTTAAGGTCCTGCCTTCCATTAAGAACTTTGCCAGAGGGACTTACAGAGAACTCGGTATCAGTGCAACAAAGCCCTGGGAGCTCCAGGTTTCCACGGACTCACAGAAAGAGGAACATGACACTGTTACACTGCAGTTATCTAAGAATCA
>NW_010246382.1:0-739 GCF_000690775.1 Eurypyga helias
CCATGGTGGCCCCACAGCCACGGGTGACCAGCGACGGCACAGCACAGGTAGCCAGCAGCGGGGTCGTCAGGCGATACGGCGCAACACGTGCTGCTCGTCGCTGCTGCCGTTGGCTTGTTGGTGCGAAAAGCCAAAACCTTTGTCCTTCGTGTGACAAATGTGTGATGTGGCCCACACGCCACCTGCCACGTGCCCGACATACCTCGCGTGCAGCCAGGGCTGCGTCATCCCTTGCTGCTGTAGTTTCTCTAAAATAATAACGAGGGGCAATAAAGGACGGTGACACATCCTGTGGATTACCCAGCACACCCTGTTTTTCAGTTTCTGTGGTGTGCCTCCTCAGCTTCCTCCATGCCACAGCCTTTCTATTCACTCCATGGTATCAGCTGTATATGCCACGTAGGCAGCAGGCTGCCCCCAAAACACACACCGGGCACACGGACACAAAACAGCCGGTGCTCCAGTCGATGGTGCTTCCTCTTTCCCCTCTCCTGTACTTCCACAAATGGTGGAACTGGCACTGGCAACCTACGGCTACTTGCTGAGCAGCAGGCCTTGAAAACCCCCTAGCTTCTTCCTCACATCTGCTAAGTGCCGAATCTTCTCCTTCACCTGAGCGATACACACGAAATCCTGCCAGTATGAAATGGTCACATGCTGACAGCCCCGGCAGAACTGACTGCCCGGTCCAACATGACAGCTAGCAGGATATTCCTGCCAAGTGCAAGGTCCTGCACCT
>NW_010246383.1:0-2707 GCF_000690775.1 Eurypyga helias
ATTCCATGATTCTATGACTATTGACCTTCCTGTCCTATAAAATGAGCCGAGTTGTTAATCTGTGTACGTCTGCTAGACCAGGGTAAATGTAAGGGATAGCACAGGCTCTGTGACTGTGTACTGGATCCTACTGTTTGTTTGCAGTCCTGTTCTCCCACCTGCCCTCACATGCCTACTCTGTGCTTTGTTTACAGACACCGCCTGGAAGAAGGGCAAGCCAGCAGCTGGACACGCAGGCTCAAAGTTTTTCTTTGCTGCACACGGACAAAAGACTCGCAGTCGGTAGGTACCAGCTGTCCCCCGTCAGAGCGAGCTGTGTGTATGGCTGGCCATCCCTGGGACTCAGCAGAGCGTAGCAGCCTGGGGTTCCTGCTATCCAGCCTTGATGACGTGTATCTCATTTCACTGAGTGTTCTTTGAGATCTGGAGGCACAGAGTCCAGAGAGTCTGGACAGTAGTGCACACAAGGACTGGAAATGCCTTCCGAGGAGCAGCAAGCTGAGCTGCCCTCAGAGCTGAACTTTGCCACATGCTGGTTTCTTTTCCTTCCTTTCAGCCCTAGGATGAGCATTTGCATTCGCCTTGATGACGTGTATCTCATTTCACTGAGTGTTCTTTGAGATCTGGAGGCACAGAGTCCAGAGAGTCTGGACAGTAGTGCACACAAGGACTGGAAATGCCTTCCGAGGAGCAGCAAGCTGAGCTGCCCTCAGAGCTGAACTTTGCCACATGCTGGTTTCTTTTCCTTCCTTTCAGCCCTAGGATGAGCATTTGCATTCCATTATCAGAAGCTGATGTTGCCCTCTGGATGCAGATGTAACATGGCCCAGTTGTCTTCTCAAAATGCCTAGTCTTAACCCTCTGGTTTTGAGTCTTACAGGACTCTGAAGGTGCAGTTAGTAGGACTGAAAAGCAGTGTTTTCAGTGTTAAACTCCTCCTGAAGTCGTTCTTTACCTCGCCATTGCAGTGAACTGGGATAATAATTTGAAGTGAAGATATCAGTGGAAGAAATCCATGTTTTCTGTTTAGGTCCAGCAGTTTGTGGCCTTCTGTTTAGCAGCCAGTTTGCTTAGGCAATTTCTCTTATTTGCATCAGCCTCATACACTTAAGGAGAGAGACATTGGGAAAACAGGAAAATGTCAGCCTGTAGGAGTCAGCAAAAGAATTCTTCTGGATTACAAACAGTCAAAAATTGCTACTTAATCCACAGAATCACACAAAGACCCTTGATTTGAAGTTTCCATGTGCTACAGCTGGGATTTTCCCTCCCTCTTATCTCTCCAGCAGGGAAGGGTGAGGGGCTTGATATTGCTTCCCCCAAAATCAGCAGTCCATTCTCACGGGAAGCAGGCTTGTGCCTTAGGGTGATATCCAGCAGGACTGGAAGATCCTCTGGAGAAGCAAGTCCTAAGGTGGCAAACTTTGCTGATAACTCACCCAAGTTGGTCAGAATGATGAGTATTTGAGAACTCTTGTGAGACCAAGCAGCCAGGGAATTGTTATCAGAGATAAGGTCATAAAGATGAGGTGATGTGTGCACATCTGAAGAAACACTCCGAATGTCTCGCATACGCCGGGCTCTGGATTGGTTGCAACCTCTCAGGAAAAGAGCCGGGACTTACCAAGGACACTTCGACAAAGACATCGGCACACAGCAGTGGCCAAAAAAATTGGAAAATCATTTAGCTTTGGCAGAAGGACATAGAAAATGACAGGGAAAACACCAAGGGACCGACCACATCAGTGATGTCCTCACTAAATATAGCCTGGCGTTTGATCTCCTAAAAGATGCAGCAGAAAAAGGAGCATACTGGGGGCATATGAACTTGTGTAGGAAGAGAAACGAGCCTGGGATTTTAACCTCCGAAGGGAAGGATGTAATAAGTTGAAGAGCATAACGGAGTCAGGTGAAGGCTACCCAAACAGTTGTTCGTCACAGATGGCAACCAGTATGAGTTAGATTAAAAGGGTTCACTGGTGAGTGCTCTGTGGTTATCCGCGGGGTGCAGTTCCCAAAGTTTGGATGGCTGCAGGAATTGTCATAGCCTTTCTGCAGAAATCCAACCCCATGTACTGAGGGATGATCCTCCCAGTGACACGCTCCTGCAGTACTGGATGCAGTGCCACCACGCTCCCAGGGAATGTCCCAGCCCAGGGCTGCCAGCTCTCACAGATCACCTCCAGGAGCTGCTTAGGAAAATCCACGTGGAAAACTGAAACGCGACGAGCTTTGTGTCGTGGCAGCTCCAACAGCAGCGTATCCTCGGGGGGTGTTTTGTGCTCCTCCGCTTGCCGGGGCTACCACAGCCCCAGACAGCACAACCAGGACCCCTTGCCCAGGCACCCAGCGCCGCCCACCCTGAGGGTGCAGCATGGGTGCTGCAGCCGGGCGGGAGAGCCCTGACAGGCATCCCAGTGGCCTCATTTCTGAACAACTCTATTTTATTCAGGAATGCAAAATATTTCGCTCTGTGTCAAGCTTTCTTTTAACAAACTCTCCATTCTGCAGTGACTGTTTCTACTTTTTTTTCCTAGTTCAGGATAAAAGCAGATACCAGAATCTTCAAATTCCTTCCACTATTGAATTTCCATTTTACATTCAGCTTGAGCAATTTTCAGGCTCTTTTCTTAGCAGGAACAAGCTCTGACTTTGTGTCCTGGCATGACAGCGTGTGGAATGAATGTGTGTGTAAGTGATCAGAAAT
>NW_010246384.1:0-269 GCF_000690775.1 Eurypyga helias
GCCTGAAATTGCCGTGCGGCGTCGCCTCTGGGCTGGAAACGGGGAGCTGCCACCGCAACCGCAGCGCGGTGCTCCCCGGGATGGAGTCGGTGTGCGAGACGCCCTGGGTTCACTCCGGCTGCCGATGCCAAGGGGCCTGTTCGTCATTAAGAAGATAAACGTTCCTTCTAATTGGCTGTGATGAGTCAGGCTTTGATTGACCTTCCTTTGGAGCGCAGCGGGAAATCCACGTTGCCTTGCCCTGGTTCCAGACCCGCGGCTCCGGACGC
>NW_010246384.1:317-13632 GCF_000690775.1 Eurypyga helias
GACGGGGTGCAGCCAGCCCGTGGTCTGTGCCGCTGACCCGCACGGCCGACTCACCGTGTGCTCTGCCCTGGCCTGGGACTCTTGCAGGGAAGACAGAGGCCGTTCTCCCCAGAGGGACTTCCACATCCTCTTTGTGCCGCGCCGCAGCCTGCTCTGCGAGCAGTGGCTGAAGGAGCAGGGCGTGCTGGGCTCCTTCATCCACCGAGAGCAGTACAGCCTGGACCTGATACCCTTCGATGGAGACCTGCTCTCCATGGAGTCCGAGAGCGCCTTCAAGGTGAGCACTCGGCTCGTCTTGGAGGAAGCGTGCTGTGCGGTGTTGGGTCAGCAGGGGTCTGCTACAGAGGCTGTTTTCCCTGTGTGTTTTCATCCTGAACGCAAAGGAACAGTCGCTACACCAGGCTGCACCCCAGTTCCTTCAACTGCTGGTGTTACTTTCACAAAGCGTAAGATACGTAGTTGTTACAAAGAGCCAGCACAGCTTGTGTCGCTGCGCAGCCGAAGAGCCCGGTGCGGCTGTTACCCTGTGCACTAAGCTGCACGGAGAACTATCTCTGTCACATACCAGCCGTGCATCCTGTGTGCTCGGAACGCTGCGTCTGGGGACGGAAGGGTCTGAGTCTCTTTGCTCACCTCCGCCTCACTAAGTGTAGCCCAGAGATGTGCCAGGGCTCCTCGGCAGCAGTGCCGAGGCGTGGCGCTCCCACGTCGGCCTGACCAGAGGCAGAGGCTCTTTGCAGTCTCGGTCTGGTTTGATCAAGTGATGGGATGTAGCAGCAGCACAGAAACGGTCCACGTTTGCCAATGGCCGCAGTTTTTTTCCCTCAGCCTTTGTCTTCTCTCAGCTGTTCACATGGATCACGATCTGCTGTGGAACACCTTCCATCGGGAATCCTTGTTGTTTAGGAATGTTACCTGGAGAGCGACCAGACAAGCCTGTACCACGCGGCAAAGGGGCTGATGACGCTGCAGGCTCTCTATGGAACCATCCCGCAGATTTTTGGGAAGGGAGAGTGTGCCCGGGTAAGGCAAATGTTGCTGCTGAAGAAGTGTGTCTTGTTCTCTGGAACTGCCTTAAGGAGCGTTTGGTTAAACGCACCTGTGGGGTTTCTGATTCCAGCCATGGACCCTTTGTGTCTTACTGGAATTTCAGTCTTTGTCACTGCTGGCCAGAAGAACAGTCTTTGCTGTTCCCTAGGTCTCCCTGTCCGGAGGATTTATCTGATCTCCTGTGTTGCTGACGGGTTACTGCCTTGTTTTCAGCAGCATTTCTTTCCATGGAGTTGTGACATTTAGCTGCTTTCTTGGTATCAGAAGGGCTGAATAAAGTGGGAAATGTGTAACCTGCTGCTCATGTCTTAGCTTTGTCATCTCTCCCTACCCTTTTTTCTTCTTCTCCTCTCTGATCAACCTACGGTTAATTAGTGCCTTTTGTAACGAAGCAGAGATGAATGCAGTGCTTTGGCCTGGGTCAGGCCTGCTAAGCTGCAGAGGGCAGCAGGGAAGGACACTGTTCCTTTGTCTCATCCTGCCCCCCCAGTCTTGCGTAAGCATTGCTTGTAGGGGCTGAGTCAAGTGCCCCTGTCGTGGCCCGCACCCTAACTGCAGCAGCGTGATTTATTTTCAGCACGTGGCTAACATGATGATCAGGATGAAGCGTGAGTTCCCGGGAAGCCAGAACTCGATATTTCCTGTCTTTGATACCCTCTTGTTGCTGGACCGCAACGTGGATCTGCTGACGCCGCTGGCTACGCAGCTGACGTACGAAGGGCTGATAGACGAGCTCTATGGCATCCAGAACAGTGAGTGCTGCCGGCTGAGGGGGGGCTCTGGTGCGCGGGAGCAGGTTGCAGTGGGTCGGGTGGGTTTCTGCTTCACTGAATGTCTGTGATGTGGGAGCAGCTCCCTGCCCGTCGTGTGGGGCCGGTTCAGTCCCAAGGTAGAGCCCATCCAGCTCAGCTCTGGCTCCCTGTTTGCCTCGGAAGGAGGGCTGAGTGCGGTGCCTGGTCACGGGACAGGCGTATTTGGGATGGTGGCTGGGTGCAGACAGTGACACGGGACGCGTGGCGTGGCAGTAGAAGTGTTGGTGCACGCCGTCACCGTCCGGCATGGCTGGCTCGCCGAGGGGGGCGGTTTGCGAAGGGCTATGCAGAGCGCTCTCCTGCTCTCCAGGAGGTAGTAAGAAAAACTCCAGAGCGGCAGTTACAGGTTTACTCCCTCCCACTGTACTGAAGCCTGGGGGGAGGGCTGCCTGCGACCCTCTGAGAGCAGGGTAGCTAGCACTTGGGTTCTGATACCCCTGTGCTCGGAGGTCTGCGGGTCGCAGGGTGAGCGCAGGGCGACTCCTTCGTTAACACGTACGCACCGAGCCGTCTGGACATCTGCATGTTGCTGCTCAGAACTCTTTCCGGCCCAGGGGCCACGTTTCCACAGCCTGCTTTTCTTAACGTCTGGTGGCGAAGCTGGAGTCCTCACACGGGCTGTTTCTCTGCATTTGGTAGCTTACGTGAAGCTCCCTCCTGAGAAGTTTGCCTCGAAGAAGCAGGGTGAGGGTGGGAAGGATCTCCCCACAGAACCCAAGAAGCTCCAGCTGAACTCTGCTGAAGAGCTGTACGCTGAAATCCGAGACAAGAACTTCAATGCCGTGGGGTCTGTGCTCAGCAAAAAAGCCAAGATCATCTCCGCAGCCTTTGAGGTGAGGCCGGTATCCGACGCTGCATCCCTTGGGCATTCTTGTCTGCGCTCAGCAGGGCTGCGACTGGCAGCTCGAGCTGTTGCCATGGCGTAATCCCCCAGCCAGAGGAAGAGAGGGCGGTGTTCACAAGCCCTTCCAGTCTGTTGCCCTGCCCCGGGATGAGCTCAGCCCCACTTGGACTGTTCTGAGTAGGTGTTGGTCAAATCTACTGGTAAAATGCTGCAGTAATGCAGAGCCTCTCTTCCCCCCACACCTCTGTTCTGGGGCTTTTGCTGTCCTCACGGTTAAAAGCTTGTCTCGGAGCTAGCCCAAACCACACTTCTGCTGTGTGGGCCCGTAGTTCCCACAACAGAAATGGCTTTCTTGGGTCTGCAGAACGGTCCGGTGCTGCTCCCCTCTGCGAGAGGCCAAAGGTTAATTTGAGCATACTGATAATTCTGGTTTTGTTGCTGTTGTTACCTGTTAACCAAAAGGTCCTTTTCCCTCTGTATTCACTGAGGATGCAGAGAAAAGGCTTTAAGAGTAAAACTCCAGGGAGTGCATTCATGGAGTATTATGGCTGGCATAAAACACATGAGGAGTGTGAGGAAGGCAGTCGTCTTACGGGAGGTTTGGCCTGTAAGTCCCTGCTCACGTGTCGCCTTAGACAAAGCTGGGGAGTGCTGTGGGGTGAGTTTGCGGTTTTGCTTGAAAACATCCTGTTGATGATTCATAAAGCCACGGGGATCCCACCTCTCTGCTTTCAGACTTCACAGTGACTCTCGAGAGAACACGTTACACTGTTTGATTGCATTTCCTTGTTTTTCTCCGTGCCTCTTCACTTCTGCCACATTTAAGACGAGGTAACGGTACCTTAACTGAAATACCGTCTGCTCAGCCTCATCTAGTCAAAGTCTGTTGGTGCAGTGTTAGGCTGAAAGTGCTAATGATGGATTATTCATACTGGTCGTTAAAAAAAATAAAAATAAATTAAGGAATTGTCAGAGGTAATAGGTGATAATGAAACAGCAGCATATTGGCAGCAGAGGACTTCTTAAATTGCAGGCGTCATCATTATCACTGTCCTGCCTGCACTTGCCTGTTTAAATCCTTCACATATGACTCAAACTGTTGTTATTTTCATTCCAAGTGGCAGCAAGAGGCAAATAGCCCAAATGAAATACAGCGCTCTGGACCGCTCCGAGAGCTTCATCAGACCCTTGCGCAAAACCTGGGCCCTTGTCACAGCCAGGTGCAGCGAGTGGAAGGCTTTTGCTGGCGAGGGACGCAGACCCTGCCAACCCAGGTCCTCAGCACCTCACTGCTGCTTTGAGGGAAAACATCCCCACCTCTGACTGCGCTTGCCTAGAGCTCCGTGTTCACTGGCAGCTAGCAGAGTGAAATCTTTGCATGGAAAAGGTAGTTTTTCTGGTAGGGGAGCTAAGGAGTAGATAGTGACGGCTGAAGTCAGACAAAGGTAGAGAAAAGTGACTGGCAACAGTGGTATAATGGAAAAAAATAGTTTAATCATCCTGTTGGATTATGTCCTCCCTCTGCTAATGATTTTTCTGTTCCAGGTCGTGCTGTGACTTTAGTGTAAGCATTGAAAGTCTTGTCTCAAAGACTGCATATCTCTAACAGTGTTTGCTGTTGCAGTGAGTACAGTAAAAAACTTCTTCAGGGTACAGTGATGGAGTTGGTGTTATTAATCTGAACAAGACCTAGCCTAATGACGGATTTCTTTAGGAAAGACACCACGCGAAAACTGTTGGAGAGATTAAGCAGTTTGTCTCACAGCTGCCACACATGCAGGCAGCAAGAAGTTCTCTAGCAAACCACACCTCCATCGCAGAACTCATCAAAGACATCACCAGTGAGTATTCCTTGAGTAGCCACCTGACTCATTTAACTAAAGCAAGACACAAGACATCTTGATGGACATCATTCAGCTTCGCAAAAATTGGCTTTGCTCCATCCAGAGCATCTCTGCTGAAATGTTAAATGTAGAGAATAAGCTGTCAGTTGCTTTTGTAGTGATTGCTGTTCTTTTCCCAAAGCATCTGAAGATTTCTTCGATAATTTAACAGTGGAACAAGAGTTCATGTCTGGAATAGACACAGACAAGGTAGGTAGATAATTACAATTAGTGACTCATGTCTTAAAAAAAAAACAAACCAACGTATTTCTCTGGGTTTTTTCCATTTGGGTTTTTGAGAGAGGAAACATCTGATCTAGATGTTGTCTGTCTCCTTCTGTTGTCAAGGTTGGGAGCTCTCGTGTGTACCTCTTTGCACGTTTGAGTTTTTCCAGGTGACGTGCATCGCTGAACGTACCCGTAGACGGGGCTGCGGTTCCCTGTCCTTGCCCGTAGGCAGCTGGGCTGCTCTGGCTCGTGCAGGGGCACTACCTGCTCTGAGGGGTCAGGGAGAGCTCAGAGACCGTTCGTCAGCACTGTCAGTGCATCGAAGGCCAGCTATTGCCTGTGGCATCGACACGCTTTAGAAGACACAAGGTGGAACAAGTGCTGGATCACCGCTTTGCAGACGGTCGTGAGCTGCAGGGAGAGCAGCAGCACCCTCCTCCTTGCTGTTTTGGAGATACTAGGCAAAATGAGATCTTTCTTTCCAGGTCTTCTGTGCACTTTAACGGGGCTTTCAGTAACAGCTTATGTATTTTTGAATAGGTTAACAATTACATTGAAGACTGCATAGCTCAAAAACATCCCCTGATCAAGATCTTGCGTCTCGTTTGCTTGCAATCTGTATGCAACAGTGGACTGAAGCAGAAGGTTCTGGACCATTACAAAAGAGAGATTCTCCAGGTTGGGCTGTAACTCTTGGATCAGTAAATTCCTGAGAAAATGCACATCACATCCTCAGCTCCACACCACTTGAATTCTAGACAGATGCATCCTGTACACGGGTTGCGTTGACTTCCAGCGCGTGCAGATGGAGCACCCAGGCTTCTGTCTGGGCTGACAGCAGCGCCTCGGGGCCTTCTCTTATGTGCTTTACAACACAGATACAGGGCCTTTCTGTCAGTGCGTTTATTACTGTTAGGACTTAAACACTAAACGGGTCACACTTTAGGAAGATCTTAACCAAAAAACTTCTTTAAACAAACATCTTTGCCTTTTTCTTTGAAATACCCTGGTCATGGGTTACTGACACGGTATTGAAGGTGAATTCTTCTCATTGCAGACTTACGGCTATGAACATATACTGACCTTAAACAACCTGGAAAAGGCTGGCCTCCTGAAACCCCAGACAAGTGGTAGGAATAACTACCCGACGATCAGGAAAACCCTGCGCTTGTGGATGGATGATGTTAATGAACAGGTAAACAGGCACCTCAGCAGTGAACGTGACATCGAACACTACAGGATTGTGTGCAGCAGGAAAACCCGCGGGATTTTATTTTCTTCATTTCTGTGGTGCTGGTTTGCAGCATGAAGTAGCACTGCCCTGCTGCTCACCCTCTGCTCTCTCCTGCAGAACCCCAACGACATCTCCTACGTGTACAGCGGCTACGCTCCACTCAGCGTACGCCTGGCACAGCTCCTGGCTCGGCCAGGCTGGCGGAGCATCGAGGAGGTCTTGAAGATGCTGCCGGGTCCCCACTTTGAGGAGAGGCAGCAGTTACCTACCGGCCTTCAGAAAAAGCGTATGTCTTGCTTTGTTTTCCCATTTTTTAAAGTGAGATGCACCTCTGTGAGGCTGGAATGAGGCAAACTGAAATCAGGGCAGAGTCCAGGCCTCTCTCTCATCTCCCTGTCTCAGTGCAGTATTAGATCTAACCCAGGTAGCTTTCTGGCCTCTTTAAAACATCCAGGCACATGTTCAGCCTTCTCCTAATGCACAGCACCATGTGCACTAAAGATAGTGTAGAGCTGTATGTTTGTTCAACTTCTCATCAGAGCACTAAAATAAACCCCAACCTTACACTGTGACTTTAGTAAGTAACGTTACTTTACAGAGAAGGTCGGCGTCGCCCTCCTGGTTTCAAGCCTGGGCAGCCAGGAGCGCACACATCCTGTAAAGACCCCCGAGCCGGGCGGAGTCTGCATTTCTGGGTCCCAGTCTGGTATTCTGCCCAATAGGCTTCTCCTCTAATTCAGCTGCTGCGTGTGTGTCAGTGTTAGGTCATTTTGGGTTTGACCGACGGTGGGTAGGAGATGCAGAAATAAAACTGACAGCCTGTAAATGTCTCCGAACACACAGGTCAACACGGTGAGAACCGAGTCACTCTGGTGTTCTTCCTGGGAGGTGTGACGTACGCAGAAATAGCTGCTCTGAGATTTCTGTCCCAAATGGAAGATGGAGGCACCGAGTACGTCATTGCCACTACAAAACTGATCAATGGAACAAGTTGGATCAAATCTTTGATGGAAAAACTGGAGCCTGCTCCTTTCTAGGGTCTGTGGTGAGAGACAGTAGCAGTGAGAGGCCCTGTGGGACACAGGCACATCACCTTCTGGTCTTCTGGCATGGCTGCTTGAACGCTGGAGAAACGTGGCGGTGAAAGCAGCTCTCCTGAGACCAGCTCGTGATGTGGTTACACTCGTCCCTCTCGGCACTGGTGTTCCTACTGTTTGTGAAACTTCCTACTAGACGAGCAACACTGAAAGGCACTAACAATGAAGTAAACAGTGGGAGAAAGAGAGATCCCAGCTCGTGGTCCGAACTGGCAAACAAGCGCTGGGGGAGCGGGGATTTGCCCTGGTCCTTCTACTTAGCAAATTGCTGCTTTTTTTTTTCTTTTGGTTTAGTTTTAGTAGGAGATGGCATTACTTCTTTTTCACTTTCTAAGATGCTGAGGAGGCAGGATATTTTCTGTTCCTGATTCCATACCAATATTCTGCCTTTTTCTGGTGCCTGATACATCCCATCAGTGCAGTGGCTCCGTTTCTGTTAGAGATCTGCACGCTGCTGTACCCAGCGTTCAGTTCCCTACCCAGCGCTCTGATGAAGCCAAGGAACTCGTGCTTCCCCCAGCTCCAGCACAGTAACAGCAACAGGCAGCAGCACGGGCCAGGCCCCAGTAGCCACATTTTCTCACGTCCTCTGAGGCCGGTTGTAGAACCAAAAGAGAACTGTAAAGACGAAGCAGTAACTTTTTTACTTCATAGCTTCAGAAGCTTCCTGGCTCTTGGGCATCCAGAAGAACGTACGAGCCTGCACTGTACTGAACCAGCTCTCTGTTACAGTTAGTTGCCTGTAGGTCACACTCAAGTCTGTGTCCTGCACGCTCTGGCCAAGGCATTCATTGGGTCTCCTGCAGCGACAGCTAAACCCTGGACTATTCACACGTGTGTCAGCAGACTGACTGAATACAACCAACTGCACCCAAGTGACGAGGGAGATGCTTGAGCCTCCTACTTCAGTCGCTCTCTGGAAGGATGGGTGTGAGGTGGCTTGTTTGTCTGAGCTACATTCCCCTGACTGGAACGCAGCTCAGAATATGAATTACATCAATGTGGCAAGAGCCCCTGTTTGACAGACACTCCTTGCACAGGACACGGGCCAAAAATAGCTGCGTCAGTGACCCAGTAAACACTGGTTGTAACAGACGCTTTTTTCATGCCCCTGTACAGTTTATAAATTGTGGTTCTTGCTGCCACAAGCTGTTGTAGAGCTGAGAATTGTAAAACGGAATTTTCCATGGTCTTGGTGGCTGGGCCCGTGGTGTTGCTGAGCCAGTGTGTGCAAGAGGCAGCTTCGGCTCTAGAAGACTCGGCCTCACTGGTTGCTACGGGAGGCAGACTGGGGCCCTTGTGTAGGCCTGCGCAGCTGCGAACCTGCTCGCTCTCACTGCTCATGCTTCCACAGCGACCGCTGGGCACTGTCTCACATGGCCTTTCACCCTTAAAACCGACTACAAAAACCCCACCCAACACCTTAAATCACTCTTAGCAAACATTGCTGCTCTTGGGTCTCCTGCATAATGCATAATATATCCCAAAAAACTTGTTTCCAAGTTGTTGCAGTTACGACCGTGGGTTTGTCTCTTGCGGTGTTTTGTGAGTTCTGCCAAATCAGCCCCTTCATAGAGCCCCGCTGTCTGTTTAACGCCAGTTGGCTTATTAGAATAAAAAAATGGATTTGATCTTTTTTTGAAAGTGCTTACACGCTCTCTCTCTCTCTGGAATAAAAAATAAATAAACCCCTGCACTGTGGTAGTTGTATCCTTCTCCCCCTGCCCCATTTAACTTGAAACTTCTAACATTTGGATGTTTTTTCTTTAAGCTTCTGCACTAATTACATCCTGTTCTGACACTCAACATACTACATCAGAAATACTTATGGGACTTCTTGACTTTTGAAGCAAAATACGTTTGTAATCATTTGAGACTTTTTACTTCTAGTGGGTGGGCAACCTACAGACTCGTCTTACAAAAAACACCAGGCTGCAATTTTGGCAATGATGCAAGGAGCAAACGTGGATTGCCTTGCTCTGCACAGTTTCTGCAGTTCCACTGCCAAGTAGGTAATTTCACAGTATTTAAAAACAAAATTGAAGTTGCTTTGGAACAGAAATAAGATGCTACTGTGCAAAAAAAAAAAAAAAAACCCACCCAAGAAACAATGTGATTCAGTGCAATCCTGAGAGAGTCTCCCTGGCTTGGCCTCAAGGGACTTCGTACTATCACAATTTCCAGAATTCTTAACCTTGAAAATTGAACTAATGGCAAGGAGATGAATAGCACTGATCAAGCTCGTCTGTGAGCTAAGCTCATGTGGTGTAAAAGCTACACCACAGGTGACTAAGGAAACCACACAAAGCCCCAGTTCAACAGCTTGCTTACCCTTTCCCTTGGACCGGGAAACCTGTGTTGGTAAGACTAGAGGTACAGCTTCAAAAATAGTTTATGCAGAGACCTGGTAAACTTTCCTTCACCACCATCTGCTGTGTATTTTTTTGCAGCCTGCACTACCACCAAGCAAGAGCCATGTGGACACAAACTAGACAAAGTCTCTTCCTGGAATTATCCAACAACAACAAAAATAAAAGCCATCCTGACGTTGATCGATTCTCTGGAGGCACAATTACGACTTAACAGGCTTCCTGAGCAGCTTGATTATGTTCTGCTTCTGTCCAAGGCCTCGCTGACCATGCGGGTAATAATTTGATAACAAGAGGGCCTAATTAAATTAAGGGGCCGTTTTCTACATCATAATATCTTTGGAGGTAAGAGATTGGATTTGCAGTACATACTCTTCCTTCTCTCTGCTGTCTGCATTTGTCTGGTTTACAAGCAAAAAAATGAAAACATTGCCCAACCTCCACCCCTAAAGACTCTCACTTTCCATGCAACTTTATCAGAAAGCAGTTTTGCTAAAAATAAACATATTGCTTACTTCCCTCCTCCCTGCCCTTTGCTGCAAAGCAGTTGTAGCTTGCTCTCTAAAAGGTAGGGATGTCGACTTGGTGTGCAAGGGTGAAGCCAGAGCAGTGAACTGGTGGCAGTTCACTGAGGCTGTCTTCAGCGCTCACTCTCCTTTGGGAAGAGCCTGACTCCAACCGCGCAGTTCCACCCCGTGGTGTGCTGCTGGTCCGGGACAGTCCCCAGCTGCCCATGAGCATCCTCCTCCCGCATGGCCCACGGAAGCACAGGGCTCTCAGGAAGCAGAGCAAGAGACACAACAGCCTTCCAGATAACTGCCAAGTAATGACACAACACTGTGTTAGGGGAAAAACACCCCCCATTTAAACCAACGCGGGTTTTGACCTGGTGAAAACTCGTGGAAGAGTGTTGACAGAAGCGCTCTGGGAAGGAGGGCTGCCTGGCATGCTCTGTGCTGCTGCGCGGCACAGAGCGCAAAGGCGCTTTGTCATAGAATAATTGGTCCTGACCACACCTAGTGCATTAGTCCTCATGTGGGCTGCAACCAACCTCACTGCTCCTGGCTCCGGGACGAGCAGATCAGAAGGGGATCAAACTGCAGCACAAACCGCCTGGAAGGCAGAAATTCAAGAGACAGCAGCAGCAGAAAACTAGAGAGAAGCAGGAACTTTAGGAAGTAGAGCCTACTACTATCTACCTGGGTAAGCAGTTTATTTCTTTATCATCAACATCTTTTTAGATCATCAGAAATCATGTAAAACCTACAGACAGAAAACTTCAATGCTTTGAACAACTGGGAAACCCTGGCTGGTTTTAAAATGCAATAGCTCTGTAATGCATACCTGTGCCTGAACTTAGAATGAAGCTTCAATGAGACCAAAAAGTGAACTCTTTATCATAAAAGCTCCTTAAAAATTATTCTAAGTGGCAGGCTGGGCATTCAGTTTACTTTGGCTGGCTTTAGCCTGTTCAGAAGAGAAATAATCCTTTCAGATTAGCTTTGCCTAAGTCTGGTTTTAAATTCCCTTTATGTGGTTGACCGAGAGTGTGGCTATTTTCAGTCAGGCACAGTTATGCTCAGAATTAAAAGGAGCATGTACATCGGAGGGACAGTACAATTTTTTTAGCTGGCTCTTCCCAGCTTCAAGTCTAAGGAGCCAACAACTTCCGTGAGAGTTCAGATTTTACATCAAACTAACAAACGAGCAATCACTTCTAAAGTAATGTGTTAGTATGACTATCAAATACAGCTAGAACATGAATACTAAAGCATCTTAGCCCATGTCTTCCATTTAAAGGTTATTTTTAACACGAGATATAAATATTTGCCTGTGCAACCTTGTATTTAAGCCCCAGTTTTTGTCAATCTTAAACAAAAGGCTTAGGTTGTGCCAGTATCTCCATTAGATGCAATTATATCATTAAATATTAATGGTGGCTTCCTTGGAGGAATTGACCACTGATCAGAACACACTTGGTAATGCACCCTCAGCGGTCGCTCTGAGCGGGAGGCTTCCTGGATGCACAGCCACACAGGGGAAAGGTGCCAGCAGCCAGCTGTGAGGGCCTCGGGTCCTCACCGCCACAGCAGTGCCCACTGCCTGTGTCTCTGTATTTTGATTTGCTTAGTTACCAGGCCTGATTTGGAGACTTTGATCAGATCCCGAACTCTTTTTTCACACTGCGCAGCTTGGCAACCCTGTGCAGGACTCTGAACGAGCCCACACAAGCCCAACCTGACACTAACAACCTTGTTAGGAGGACGGGTGGCCATTAACCCTCCAGCTCCTTCTCCCCACAGCAGACCCACCCCATCGGCTTGCTGGGAAAGACTCACCCTGTCCCTCTGCCTACAGACCGGGGAGGAGCACGTCAGCAGCCAGCCCCGGAGCCCCTACCTGCCGCAGAGCGGGGAGAGCCATGCCCGACTCCTTCGCCATCCACTTCCTCAAGGCGCTGAAGGAGCTGCTGGCCTTCGTGCTGTTCAGTTACACCGTGCTGGTCGGGGCGCTGCTGCTCGCCGGCTGGACGACGTACTTCTTGGTGCTTAAATGAGATGCTCTGAAATGCTCTTACATGAGAGCTGCTGTGCTCATCACAGCTCCTGCCCTCTTACATGAGAGCTGCTGTGCTCATCACAGCTCCTGCCCTCTTACATGAGAGCTGCTGTGCTCATCACAGCTCCTGCCCTCTTACATGAGAGCTGCTGTGCTCATCACAGCTCCTGCCCTCTTACATGAGAGCTGCTGTGCTCATCACCGCTCCTGCCCTCTTACATGAGAGCTGCTGTGCTCATCACCGCTCCTGCCCTCTTACATGAGAGCTGCTGTGCTCATCACCGCTCCTGCCCTCTTACATGAGAGCTGCTGTGCTCCTGCAGCCGCGGGCTGGCCAGAGGCCACCGGCTCCCCCGAGCAGCTGGTCCTGCGCCCCTGCTCAGCACACAGGATGGCAGTCCCTTCCTCCTGCGCCAACCCCGCAAGCGTTTTGGTTTGTTACTGCTTAATCGCAATCTTATTTTCTTATGTAAAAAGAATAAAGATTAAAAGAGAACGTATCTGCGTGCATGCACTTCACTAATCTTTGTGGCTCTTGCAGATTCCCTGTGTCTCCTAGACGTGTCTCCCTGTTCCGTGAAATATTTAGAAGCCTCCCTAGTTTTCTCCCAAGATTCCCGCCCCACCTCGACAGCGCGGCAGTCTGCCGGGAACAGCGAAGGGACGGGAGGGATGCAACACAATTCACACGCGACCGACATCTCAAGTGAACAAGTCCTGCCTTGTCTAACTCTACCTCATTAAGGGTGTGAAGGCAGAAACACAGAAATTAGTTGTAATTTATTTTTTTTAGAAGTCCTGCAATAAGACATTTCAAATCAGCACAAGGTTTCTCGCGTCCTACAGTTTTATGAGGCACACTTCATGGGGTGGGGGCACCAGTGCCACATTATCGACAGGCCTGTTATTTGGCACCTTCATGTGTGCAACGCTTTTCAACGAATGCGTAAACCGTAGGGTTAGCTGGGAGGTGTGCCAGCGATACAGCACTGCCCTGCTGCAGCCGAACCGCGCCGAGTCTACTTGAGCCTCACAGAGGATAGATAGCCATTTCTGGGTACACAAGAATAGATTTAACTTATCAAGGCGTTTCATGAAGAATTAGAGAGGAAACCTTTGCTGGATTATCCCTAGGCAAAAGCTAAGTAGCTCTTGAAGAACAAAGATGAGTTAAACTGGGAGTTGGGGAGCAGAACCTGCGGCAGTTGGATCAGCGCAGTCTTGGCCAACACTCCTGGG
>NW_010246385.1:0-337 GCF_000690775.1 Eurypyga helias
GGATTTGTGAGAGCAGCTTCATGGGTATTTTGCTCAAGGACAGGTGCTCAAGAAATTAAATAATACATAATAATAAAAATTAAATAACTAATAATTAGTTGAATAAGGACATAATTTATCTCATTAGTAATTCTTGAATGTAAAAGAAGTCACATTGCAGTTATACCTATAATGATTATACCCAATATGCCAACCAGACACATCACACAGGGAAGCGTGCTGCCCCCCTGGGGCCCGTGTTAGAGATATCACCAGGAATCTCCCTGGTCTGGTGTGGCCCTTGGTTTATTTCCCACTATTGGTCATGCAGGTGGGCAGCGATGAGGCTGGGGAGTGC
>NW_010246386.1:0-272 GCF_000690775.1 Eurypyga helias
AGAAGGAAAGAAGAAATAAAATAAATAGCCCAGGAACCAGTAATGGAAAAAAGCATGCATGCATAAAATTGTTCAAGGATCAGTTGGATATTAGAACTGCGGACATATCTTTTGGAGAGTAATATTTTGCTTATTTCTTTAATAATCCAGTTACTTTGGAGTGAGCTGTCTCTTGGGTCTTTGTTTTCTGGCTCTCCTGACATCAATGATAGTGCCAAATGTTTAAATTGCATGCACACTGCACAGGAAAAGCAGCTTGCAGGGTATCCAAC
>NW_010246386.1:316-746 GCF_000690775.1 Eurypyga helias
AGGTGAATCTTGGCTTACTGAAATGAATGGCAGAGCTTCTGGTGTTTTCAGCTAAAGTACAATTTCACCTTCAACTTTTCTGTAGACTTCACAAAGAAAAGAAAGGAAAATCATTGGTTTTATCTTTTAAAAGAACTAGCAGAAATCTTAGTTTCCTTCGTTGCTTTTTCAAAAGGCAGAAAGGAAAATTAATTTCATTTACACTTGAAAAACTGGGGTTTTTTTCCAGGGTTTTTCCAGAAAGAAGGGTTAAATATTTTCTAAGAGCAGTGAGGAGAAATCAATGTCCAAACCTCAAAACACTAAATAAAATGTGGTGGTGGGATTTTGGTTTGCTTGTGGGTTTGGTTTTTGGTTTTTTGGTGTGAGTTTTAGTTGCTTTTTTCTTTTTTTAACTAATTGGCTTTTTGTTAAGGTCATTTTTTCAGCA
>NW_010246386.1:767-2413 GCF_000690775.1 Eurypyga helias
AGAACTTCTTCATTCTGAATTGTCTGAAATAATGAAATAGGGATTGATGAAGCTGACAATAGATTTTATTTTCCTATATATATATAAACGTGGTTTATTTCTGCTCGTTTGGCTTTTGTTCAACCTTTATTGCAGAATAACTCAGTCATTTTAACATAGCTGAAGTACTTGTTAAATTAATCTAAACCATCTAAATGTTGTTTTGTTGGACCAGGGTTCTAAGCATACAAGCACCGTCTCTGAGGGTGAGGCAGTGTAGTCTTTTGAGTTTATGCAGCTGTGCTATTCATGCTAAAATTACCAGCAATTCATTTCAAGGAAAACAATGGTTTTGTGTGATATGAACATAGGTCATCTCAGGATTGGAGCTCTGTATCAGAAAGAAGCTGCTATTGGGTGGCCTTTACTTTCACTTATTTATTTGTCATTTATATATGGTGTGGATTTGTAACATGGCCCTTGTAATAATTATTACCGTCCCATTAGCTCTCACTGTTCCTCACATTCTGAGTCCATCCTTAGTGGCGGCTACCACAGTAGAGCTAGCTATGCACGAGGCTGTGCAAAGGAGATCAGCTGCTTGGACATCACCTTTCTTGAACAGCTGGGGTTCCTTGCCACTGCAAGAGAGCCTGAGAACTGGGAGAAAACCCACCAACCCACTAAGAACCAGCCCCACCACTATCAACTGCACAAAGAGCTAACGACCCAACTAGCATGCTAGCCCAAGTCTTGACCTCCTCAGGACACCTCCCACCTCAGACCTGTGCACGTGCCCTGAGCCTGACTCATGAAATGAAATACACTTTTGGCCACCCTGGGCCAGTGTCTGCATTGTGAAGAAAAGAAGCTTGTTCATGTCTGAAACCAACACACTGGCTTTTGCTGATTCTCCAGAGAAATTTGTAATATTCACAGCTGTCTTTTTTTAGGCTATCTGATGTTTTACAGTGTCAGTTCACCATTTGACATATACTTTAAAACAACTGTTAAAGCTTAGATTTTGGCTCTTCAGATAAATAGCAGGTCTATATTTAATGGACATTATCTCCTGAATTTGAAAAGCAACTATGTTACATGCATACAACTAGACTGCAAGGTGAATTTAAATGTACCATCTCTAAAAAAATACCTTTGATTTCACACATTTGACACAATATAATCATATAGGATATCTGATACCAGAGCAAGTCTTAATTTTAAAATGAAAATCTACAAATTTAGTGTGAAACACTCCTGCTATTCTTTATGTCAAAGAAAGCTATCATAGTAGAACAAAGTAAAATGAAACATGAATTACTTCCTTCTTTAGTACCACACATAATTCATATTTGAGACAGATATTGCTGAACATCGTAATCGAATTGGATAGCTCTGGAGGATTAATAAAAAAAATTCATGAGACCTTCCACAGTCACATTAGATATATATAACATTTGCATAAACCTGCACACTCAACATCCTGCACTGCTTGAAATGAAGAATACATTTCTCCTAAGCTGGTTATTTCATAGCTGATAGTTCAGAAGTAAATTATATTTCATCTTCAAGAGCTGACTTTTCAGATGTTCTGAAGTGGTTGGTTTACTAATATAATCTAGTAGAAACCTTGCTACTAGTCAGTTAAATAATAATCATAAAATCAT
>NW_010246387.1:0-291 GCF_000690775.1 Eurypyga helias
CGTGCCACGAATTCTTTCTGGCTCATCCTGCAAGCTGCATTTTGTAAACCTAACAGAGGTGATGCCAAGCTTTGATGACCATGTGGCATCCCGGCGCACCTGGAGCACGGCTTCCCGGCTCCGGACGCAGCGTTTCACTAAGCGTCGCCGATTTTGACGGGGGTCCCTTTGGAGGGAAGGGCGGCATCGGCTCTAGATCCCAGCTGGGAACTGCAGAGACATGCAGGAGGCCAGGAAACACCGCTGCTCCAGGGGTGCGGCCTGTAACTCCGGGCAAGCAGCCGATACGGC
>NW_010246387.1:313-1138 GCF_000690775.1 Eurypyga helias
TGGCATCTCCTCCGTCATTCCCGGAACAGCTCCGATATCTATGAGATGTACCAGTAACAGACCGGCCGGAAGCAAGTGCTGGAGGCTCTGGCTCCAGAAACATAACCGTCGTCTCACCGGCACGGCAGAGCTGCATCCGTAGCACATCCCTGACGCTGACAGAGGGTTGCTCCCAGGAAAGTTTAGGTCTGAGCATCACGAAACCGGTCCAGCGTGGACAGAAAAGGACTGAGGGCACACGAAGTGAGAAATATCCGTGCCTAACCCAGCTGTTACCTTGCGCTCGGCCCCGGCCCGTCAGAGAGAGAAGCATCCAGCCCTTACCGCAAGCCATTACGTCACCTAACGGTAATTAACGCCTGTCCACACGCAGCCCATGCCCAAGTGCGCTCTGGAGCTTCGGCAGAGCACGGAAGCAGCTACAGGTTGAATCAGACCCAGGGGATTTCACTGCTGGTTTATTCAACCCTAACGCCAGCACCCAGCTCGCTCCGTGAAAGCACGGTGCGTCCCACGGGCACCCACCGGCATCAGCGCCGCCACGGTGACGTGTAGGAACGACGCAGCAGTAGGGTGTAGGGGAGGAGATGGGCACCCCGGGGACTCTGCCCCAAAGGGATGCTCGCACCTGGCTCCCCCCGCCCCAAAAAGCCAATGTGACCCCCCCGGAATGGGATGGCTGCTTGGCAATACAGCCAAAGGGTGTTGGCAGCGGCCCAGAGGCCGGCAGCCTGGCGGGTGCCGCTGCCTGACATCATCCCGAAGCGGCAGCACCGGGGTGTGCCGGCAGCACCCCAACCTCGCCCACCGCCCTCCGGGGAGCAC
>NW_010246388.1:0-14770 GCF_000690775.1 Eurypyga helias
AGGTCCCTCTGGATAGCATCCCTCCAGAGGGGGGGATGTTTTCTCTGTGTTTAACACAGAGGTGGATAATTGTCCTATGTCAGCACTAGTAAACCAAACAGCATCAGGGAGCATTCCTGGGGAGTGGAGCTAAGCAGTACAGTGGGCCCTGGACTGGTTTGGCCTGGGGCAAACAGTCTCTCAAACATGATCGGATAAGACTTTGGAATTAGCATGTGCCAGGCCCCCTGCCTGGTGGGCAGCCAGGTGAATGCTGCTTTGGAGGCTGCCAGAGAATGGTCTCAGACAAGTTTAATTTACTTTAATAAGTTAATTAATTTTAATTTGTACACATGGAGCTGTGGCGTGTGGCTGAATCCTTGGAGGGACATGACATGCAGCTGCCTTTACTCTCCTCCTGCCCTGTGGGATTCAGATCTCCTGGATCCTCAGCTGCAGCACGGGAGAAGGGTGTCTTCCTCCTGGGTCGCGGTTACATCTGTCTAGTGTGGAAGCAAAGGAGGAAATGGGAGGAAGCAGGGTGGAGGCATGGCAACACCCCAACACATCAGTGTTGTCCTGGAGTGCTGGGTTGCTGCGTGAGGCCCCTGCTACAGATCAGCTTCTGAGAGGGAAGGGAAAACTTTCCAGGAGGAGGAGAGCCTCATGCAGGGACTTGTGCTCTGTCTCGATCTGCTGGTGGGACAAGCTGTAGGCCAGACGTCAATGGCTGATGAAAACCACTTATTAGGCCTGTTACTGGCAGGCAACGGGGTGGTTACATTTCAGCTTTTACTGTGTTGCTAACCCCGTCACTACTGACCTGGACGGGCTGATGGGATGGGAAAGATGGCAGTACCTATGGCTGCACTGCCTGCGGAAGCACATGGACTGTTTGCCAGGGGCAAAACCCATCTACCTCCCTCAGCTGCACCTCTGCAGCGGCTCTTCAGAGGCAGGACTAAGGAGTCTGTTGAGGACCAGCATCTCTTGTGAAAACAAACACACTTGCAGTCAGGCACCGGGGCCTATCAGAAAACAAGATGATTGGAAAGATAAAGTACCAGCGTAGTCTTGAAAGACCTGTGTTTGCTAAGAATATGCCACTTCATTAATGAGTTTTTGTGGGTTAAAGCATGTTTGAGCTGGTAAAAATAAACGAGGGGTGGGCCCCAGTGCGCAGGTAAACACCTGAAATGGTGGCACTCCTAAGGCAAGAGCTTGGAGCTGACGGAGCTCCTACAGTGCAAAGCTGATGAGAGAAAGCTGAAATTGCTAAAATGCTTTAATAAAGCCACAGAGGGTAGCGGGAGAAGGGAAGGAGAGCATCTTGGCGGTGGTTCCTCGCAGGACCTGACCCAGCACATCAGAGGTGGTGGTGGTTCCTTCAGATGGGAGCTCTGACTTGAGTGCCAGCCCTTGGCACCTTCCTGCAAAGAACAACAAACATGCAAAGATGTTACAAAAAAAATCTCCCCAGAGGAATGGGGTTGGAGAGCTGGTTGCTGCTGCCCAGCTCAGCGAGGGTGGTGTCCCCACTCCCTCCAGTCCCCACTCTCTGTTGAGCATTCTTTATGAACTTAATTTTTTCTGAAGTTTTAAATTGATATGAAGTCAGCATCAAGGAGGTACAAAGAGCAAACAAGTTTTGGCAGAAATCCTGTGAGTTCCTGCTCAACTGCGCATTTCTAACCATTCTGTGCTGCGGGTTAAAGGGGTGCCAGGAGATGCAAGAAGGAGATTTTTGAAGCTATTTACTGGTTTATAGACTTGCAGTTATTTCAGCCTGGCAGGTTTTCCTTTGATAAGGAAACCTGGAGCTTCAGTGAAAGCAATTAGCACAGCTTCTATGAGGTATTACTGAGTAATTGTGCCATTATTTATTTCCTGTAAAGTGACAGACTATTACAGAGGGGTTTATGTTTTCTGTTTGTAGATTAATTGTGTGAGGGTGGATGCAGTCACAAGGATAGCAAGTAGAAGTGGGAATACTACAAAGATTTTCCCTGTGACAGTACAAGGATATGCACTTTTTATCTTTGTCCACTGTCTGGTACATCTTCCCTTGCTTTTATTCTGTGGTGTTAATAAATGGTGATGATCCTCAGAGCCAGGCTTGTGTTGGTATTAGGTCTGGCCTGGGAAGACCCTGGGAGGGGGACAGCAGTGCCCTGGCTTAATGCCATGCTGGGTAGGCAAGGGGCAGACCATGGGGCAGATATGTGCATCAGCCCCAGCAGGCTAACAGGTAGGTGGAGGTGTCCACGTTGATCAATGATAAAGAAGACAGTGGAAAAAGTAGCAAAGTGTGATCCCCTCTGCTTGCAAGTAGGTTTCCTTTTCCAGTTTATATTGCTTCCTGCCAGGCATGAAATTGAACCCCCTTGTATGCAGGAATAATTCAGTCCACCTCAAACCAATTCCCATACACTTTGAAAATGAAACACGAGAACTACTAAAAAATATTCAGTAACAGGGCAAGAAATAACTAATCCACTGCTTTGTCCAGGGAGAGATACTTCTGACTTGGTCATCAGCCAGTAATTATCCTTGCTGGACTTGGCTAAGAGGTTAATGTATCTGGAGTGCATAGCAGACCCTGTCTGAGGTAAATAGTGGGCTAGGATACTTTTTGAGGCCCTTTCCAGGTACGATATTAAGCATAATGCCATAGAAATAATTGAAGAAGCCTCTCCTTTCAGCAAAAAAAATGATTGCTAATTTGGCTTTTTTTTCTGGAACTCCTGAATGTTTGGACACACCAGAAGTTTTCAAGGCCAGCATCGAATTGTTAGAACTCTTGGGAGCATTGTGAAAGACAAAGACCATCAACCAGAGGATGAATGGAAAACGTATTTTCTAAAATGCTTTAATCTAAACTAATACTTAAAATCTGTGAGTACCAGTACAGCCAGAACATGAAGCAGAAAGGAAAATTTTACGCACAAAATACTGTTCAACTTGACAGTGGGAAAAACTGGTGCACTTGAGAATGAGCAAAACCATGTGAAACAAACAGGTTATTCCTTTGAAAGAATACCTAGTCTTTTGAAATGGAAAAAAAAAAAAAGGTATTTTAGGTCTTGGGGAAATTATTTAAATTAATATAAACTACCAAAGAAATCCCAAGGATGGAATGCAAGGAAAAAAACATACAAACCAGGGTCTCTCAGGACACTTTTAAAGTGATGCAAATCCTCACCAGTGAAACCAAGATTACCAGGGGCAGCACTAACCCTACAGTCAATTTCAACACTTAGGGCTTTAATTCCAGAGTTTCTTGAAGCTCGAGTGGACTGAATGGCAAAAAAAAAAAAAAAGTATTTTCTGTGCTCTTCCCTGTGTGACTGAACCTCAGCTGGGCTAATTCTTTGCAGCTGCCCAGGCAGAAAGCCAGACACTTCAGGTGATGGGTTATTTGGTTATGGGCAGAACAGGAGGAGGAGTTCTGGCATCCTCACAAACAGGACACCCTTGGGCAGGGGAAAGCCCAGAAAATATCAAAGTGCCCAATACTGTCTCCCACATGAGCCAAGATACAGAGCATCCAGCGAGGCAGTAGAACACAGCAGTGGGACTGCAAGAGCCAGGCCATGAGGAGGGAGAAACGATGTGGCTCAACTCCGCTTTCTTCACCCAGGAAACACGATTTAATGTATCTTACATAGGAGCAAAAAGCAGGGACCACTGGTGCATGTACACAGTAAAATTAGTGTAGAGATTGAAAACCTCTTGTGCCTCATAGTCCTGCCATTCTACAGCATCCCTCCATCCTCCCTCTCGCTGACTAAACCTCTAATCCTCTGCAGCTGGAGTTCCCATCTCTATAATTCTATTTTCTTCTGTATGAAAATAGTTGGAAACCTTCAGATTTTTTTGCTTTATTATTGTATATCTTTTCAAACTAATGCTTTCTGACAGAGTCAGTCTTTGGCACAGCACCTTCTCTTCCCCTAACATTCTGTCTCCCTATGGGATAGACCCTCTACTTCTGCACCTCTGCTCAGGTACTGGAGCTCACATGAATTCTAACAGAGTTGAAAACTTCCTGTCCATCTCATTCATGCCTGCACATCAAGAAATTACCATTGTTCATCAGCACACTGCATTTATATAATGACTTGTTTTTCTGAATGCCATCTTCAGTTTTGCTTCTCAGATGTGTAGAGGGCACATCAATCAGGATGAATTCAGAGTATTTGATGTCTGGATTTTCAAGTGAAAATAACAAGCTAATAGTAATGTCATCCTTAAAAGCTAGGGTTCTTCCCCAAAAGGCTGTATCTAAAAATATCCCCAAGTGAGATAATTATTTCTACTCTGTGCTATCATGTGTCATAAAATGTCCAGAAAATCTGAATGGGTATGTGAAATGTAGAGGATTTAGAACGGATTAAACAAAAAAGGCATTATCTATCTCAGCTGCCGCAGAGCTGCTGGTCTGTTGCCATTTACTGGGATTCAGCTGGGATAACATGTCTCCCAGTCATTTACTTAACTTTAATGGCAACAGGAGAGTGACAGCAGCTCAGACAAGGATGCCGGTTGGCGCTGGCCGATAGCCAGGCCCAAGCTCCCTGCGCGGGGGCCAGGTCTATGCGACAGGAAGGAGCCGTTGTTTCCTGCTCACTTTGCAAGCTGTTGCTCTGCTTACAGCGTGGAGGCTGAGAAGAGAGAGATTGGGAATGCAACAGTCTGCTTGGAAGGTTTCAAGTGTCTTGGTGTCCTTGTTACTCGTGACCTGGAGATTTGTGTCACCAGCCAAGGTCCGAGTGTCACTTCTGAAATGAAAGCAAAGCCTGTTGTCCTCCAGGGAGTGTTGGCAGTCCCTCCTGCCTCCCACAGACAGACAAAATGCGCCCATCGGTTGGGCAGGAGTGTGCTGGGTTTGGGGAGGTAAGGTCTGCAGGCTCTGGCCAAGGGCTGCAGGATGAACAGGACCTCACTGAAAACTGCTCTGCCAAAATCTGGCTCGGCTAAAACAGCCCAACCCATCCTGTAAAGACCTTAACTGAAAAATCTTCAAGTAATCACAGGGGAAATGACAGGAACTCGGGCCTCCCTTCCCGGCCCAGCTCTGTTTCCCCCCAGCGCGCTGGGCACGCTGGTGCCCGGGGAAGGCCCAGGGCTCCAGCTGCAGCATGGCGAGGGCAGGCTGAGGCGGGAGGGAGGAGGTGTTGCAGCGACGGGATCCACGCGTGCCCACCTCCTCGTGGGCATGTGGAAATGTAGGGTCAAGTTCAGAGACTGCGGTGGCAGGTGAGGCAGGACCAGAAAGATTCCTCTGGCCTTAGTGATGCTTCACTTACTTATACCAGCTGCAAATCGTATCTAGAGTCTTGGGAGACTTTAGTGGGGCTTTCCTCGTTTGCATTTAAGAAGGTATTCAATTAACAGAAGTGCTGTGTGCCAAAATGCCTGCTTTATGAGGGGGCAGCGCTGAACAGGTTAAAAATACATAGGACTGTGGATTATATTACTTCCTATGAAACAGTCCCCAGCTCTGCTGTCCCAGTCCATGTATCTCCTCCCTTATCAGTGCATTAGATATAAAGAAACCACTCTCACTTTTTTTATCAAGAAGGTGAGGCTCTTGTGTTTGATTTCTTACCTTGTGGTTTGTAACGTGTCAGTTCCTGGTGAGACAGAGTCTGAGTCCGGCGTTGGTTTGGTGTCTGTGTAAATTGCTGACCATCACAAGAGGGTAATAAAGAATATGCTGTGCATTCTCCACCTGCCCTCCATCCTGTCCGTCTTCCTTGGATGATCCCAAACACTTTTTTGTGTGCTGCATTCCTCTCTCACACGCTTTTTCTTCAATGCTGTTTTTTTCTGGTGTGCGCTAATGTACTTCTCTCCTATGGTAGCTACTGAAGAGCAACATGTCAGCAGGCTGCAGCGTGCCTCCGTGGACCTGCAGAGTGGTCAGCGGTCTGCAGCTACGGTCCTGGGCTGGGGAAGTGATGCTCTTGGGAGCTGTGTTCCTAAATCCCACAGATCCACCTGAAAAATAAACCCCAACCTTTGATTTGTGGAATTGTACAGACTGGTGACAGCAGGACACAAGCAGGAAACCTGAGAAAAGGAGGTGTGATCAGAGGAGATGTTGCAAGATTAGGTGGCGAGTAGGTTCCTCTTCCTCCAGGTTTCCTTCTGCACGTTGCCACGACCAGCTCTGGCTGGTCGGCTTTGCAGATGGTCACCCCTCGTCCTGGGTGGTGGTGGCTGTCAGCAGGACGTTCCCTTTGCCTTCGCGCAGCTCTGCGATTCGTAAAGCTGCTCCAGGCTCCAGAGAAAGCGTGTGAAGCCTGTTCAGCCTGTATGGAGAAGCTGACATTGCCCCAAGGAAGGGAAGGGACACAGAAACCATGGAGCGATCTGGGCAGCCATGGGAAGAGTCACAGAAAGAGACGAGCAGGCTTCACCCCCGTCTTCGGGCATCTGCAGTCGCTCTGAGGCTGTAAACCACTCATGGCAGGAGCTGTCAGCTCCTGTGAGACACAGTGCGGGGTGTAGGCCACATAAAATACACATGAATCCCAGTCCAGACTGTAAAACTGGCTTGAAGTGAGCACAGATTCGGGCACTTCTCGGCTGCGGGCAGACTCAGCGCCGGCTGTCGCAGCTTCCTCTGGGCCTCTATCGGGAGGTCGTCCCGCCGCCTCCACACAGCGTGCCGTGCCTCCCATCCCGTGGTGCAGCTCCCCGTTTTCCTTCATTCGGTGCCTGGCTGGGGAAGAGCGAGCGGTGACCTCCGGGAAGGCTGTGTGACAGCTGGGGCGGGATGGAAACCTCCGTCTGGCACCGCTCCCCGTGGAGCGCTGCCCGGTCTGCCGCCCGGTCGGTCAGTGCCCGATGAAGGCGTGACCCCTTCTCAGCTGTTCATCGCGGCTGCCATGCCAGGGATGCCCTCAGATCTGCTGTCAGGTCAGGGCGGGCACTGTGGGGTCTCGCTAATCCCCCCCCGGAAAGTTCCCGCAGTTTATTTCAAATACCGGGTTGAAAGCGGTTAATCCGAGCGGGTCAGTGTGTCCGGTGGCGCGCTGACACAGGCGCTGCCGGGGGTGAAGGTCGGCTGTCGCTCCAGGGCAGTGACCAAAAGCATCTGGTTCTGCTGCTCCCCAGCCAGACCTCCGCCTGCAGCCCCGAAAGCCTTTCGTCCAAATCCTGTGCAGTTCGCTGCTGTTTCCCCTTCAGTTTTTAGTGCTTTTTGTCCTTCCTTAGTTAAAAATGGGACTGCTGTTCTTTCCCTGGTGAGACTAGTAAAAGCTAGGAGGATATTCATCTTAAACTTCCCCTTTATGTCTAATTATACACTTGGGTAACAAAGTATTTTTTCCTAGAGAAGCAGATGGGGTGAAAATGTGGCTGTGTCCAAATTCCACAGCACAAGTAGCAGATGCCATTTTAGCCGTGACCTGTGTTTTGCTCTAGTGTGGTTTATCTCGCGCGGGAGAAATGTCAGGAAGTCGTGCAGCGCGAAAGGGTGCAGCCTGGCTTTTCATTGTTTTCATTGCTCCTGTGCTTATGCGATGCAGGAAAACAAGGGGAAAACATCCTTTCGCTGGGGCTCACTCCCATGGTTCTTGTGAATCTGGGTTCAATCAAGCATCTATAAAGTGGAAACTGAAGGAGCGCAGACGGCATCAAGGGAAAGACGGTGCTCAATGCAGTGCACGTGTTTCACACTCAGCCCAAGTTTGTTTGCTCCTCTTGACTCAATCGAATTTCGGTAATCTTGCTAGTATTTATAAGTAGCTTTCCATGGCAAACAGCATCAACCTTGAATCTGCAACTCTTTGTTTGCTCAGGAAGATTCAGCTAAAACGAGTTTTATTTTCATATAAACCTAATTAAACTTGGAAATACTTCTTTTCAGTCGTGTAACGTTAATTATCCTACATTCGCATAACATTTTTTATGTCAGCTGAGAGCCAAACCAGTTTGGGAGCTGTTTGGAGAGCACTGGTAAATGAACTCCAATGAGCCCCCATCCTTCAGTTCAAGTTACTTTTCCCCAGCTGTGATTCCTCTTCTCCCTCCTAACTCCTCTGCTGACGTTAATGCTCGCAGAGGAGTCACTGGCCTGATCCCACCCTGGACCAAGTCCTGGGTGCACACTCAATTGCCATTTTCTGACAATCAGCGGATGTTCTGTGAGCCCCAGGGTGGCCTCGACAACCCCTGGCAGCAAGGTGGAGGGAAGAGCTGGGGCCAAGCCTTCCTTGAGCAACAGCAGGAGGGTTTGCTAAAGCCTGTCTGTCACAGCCATTGGGCTTTTACGTGCGGCGATGGATTCTCTGTACACATACCCTTTTACTCAGAAATGCCTCAATCAAGGCCAAACGTTATTTTGATGAAGAAGACAGATAGACCTTGATTTGAAACATGAAATAGAGGCAGCTCGCCATGTACTAACTACGGATGACCTTCCTACTTACACATTTTTGTCATATTTCTCTATCTGAATAGCTTCAACTTCCAAGTGTGTGGAAGGCTTTGTTGTCGGATTAAAAACCTCTGTAGTCAGTCATCTCTCTTCCCTTCCACTGGTAGTACTTACAGCTGACTCGCCTGCATCTGACTCGCCTCGCGCAGCAGCGCGCTGCTTCCAGGGCAGTCCTGAGTATAGAGTCAGGTAAAGGTAGGAAATTTGGGAAGCTGCAGGCAGAAGTATGGATGCAGGTGGTGTTGTCCTAGGTGGAACTGCCCTTCCCATAGACAAATGAGTGATCCTGCTCTGTCTAGGGAGCATTAGGCACATCCAGCATGTCCTGTGTAGGTGGCCAGAGTTGTCCAGTGCAGTCTGTGTGTATTAGGTAGACTTGGACTTCACAGCATGTGTCCTCCAAGTCTGATCACTGGGGATGCTTTGGACCTACTGTCCAAGCACTGGGTGGGTTGTTCAGACTGTGCACAGCAAGTAAGTGTCACCACAGCATCAGGATGCGGCAGATTTACTCTGCACACATGGTCATGGTGTAGGTTTCTTGAACAAAATAAATCAGTCTACTGTGGGCTTCCCTTTCAGTCCTTGTGTTGGTGCTCCCCAGTGCATTTTGGCACTGGTAATCATGCAGCTATAGAGTGGGTTAAAGTAGCCCAGTGCTGCAGCTGCCTGTGCATAGACAAGCACTAGTACTGACACAGGAGAAGTGGTGGGAGCAGGCAGGGGAAGGGCTGTTCTTCTTCACAGTAGCACATGCTTGGAGCGACATAAGCCAACCATGACACTGACCTGTAGTGATTTGTCTAGGATTTTGGCATGTTGGACAGCCCAGACAAAATTATGGCTGGGGCTCATGCATTGCTGAGGCTGCTGAAGAGATGAGACCAGTGGACAAATTCCTCTGCTTCTGTCTTTCTGGTGAAGAGAGCATAACTGGGATACTGGGACAGCTGGTAGTTCTGATGGAGCTGGCCTGCCCACAGGGTAGACTAATCACTGCAAATCACAAGAAACAACCAGAATCGCTAAGACCACAGGGCAGGGCATATGTGGAGACAGAAATTGCACCTGGTTTGAGTAATGCATCTGCTTATCTTCTCCTAGTTAAAATTATTGACCAGTCCCAAGAAAAGGATCATACCGGTCTTTCACAGCTGTAGCATACTAAGTAAATATTATTTTCTAGTAACACCTCTGCTGCTTAACTCAGGCAGTGAAGTCCTGGGTCTCGGTGCTCAAACCCTATTGATTCGCTGTCCCTTCTTTCTGTGATGACCCCCAAATTTTTACAAAACTGTAGTGGATCAGTGACTTTGACTGGTCCTTCACTTGACACTGACTGGGTTTTGAGGGCCTGGGGGCATCACTGGGCTTCTCATCTAGCTACCACAATCTGCAAACAATTAATCTTGGTCTGGACTGTACAAGGGCTCTGGTCTACTCTGTCTTCATAAATCTCCTCCCTTGACCTTTTGGAATGATCATTCAGTTTGTAAAATTACCCTTTGCTTCCTGTTGTATTCAATAAATTCCTTTGCTTAAAAAGTCTCTTGCTGATACTAACCATCTGGCATCTAGGGGAGAGGAGAAGACAAAGGAAAAACAAGTTAAGGGCTGGATTGTGGTTCAAAAGCCTCATCTGTAAAATCCTAACATAGAAACATGCTGAAAAAGGAGGGAACAGGAGTACGAACTGGGAAAACTTCTGCCTCAGGCTGTTGTTTCCTGGCACAGTGCCCAGCAGGCACTGCATTAGGCAGCTCAGACTGGGAGCTTGTTTTTACTGTTGCGTGCTTCTTCATTTTCTGGCCTGGGACGACATCTGGCTGGCATGTTGTTTTCCACATCCCAGGAAGAGCAGTTTTTTTAGCTGGTTACTGCAGTCTTCAGCAGTAAAATATAATGAATCAGACTACAAAGTCGCATGAGATTGGCTTAAAAATAATGAGGTTTAAGTACAGTTGAGCTTTGAGTTCTTTTTGTTGGCCTTCTGGCACAGAAACCTTTAGAATACATGACATGCATATTTTTCTGCTTGTCATCATGACTGTGTGTGCTCAGAAGTCACTTTAAAAATGAAAAAAATCCTAACAAACCCACCAAAAGCAACAAACCAGACAGAATACATCCTTACCTTTTTATTGTGAAGTCCAGAATATATTATTTGGGCTTTCAGAATAGCACCAGTTTTCAGAAACTCTCAATTAAAAACCAGGATAATTGGCAATATTCTTACTGAGAAAGTAGAGAGGAGAGAGTGGGACAAGAAAATCAAAGAAACTGGAAAGAAGACTTGTTAACTTCAAGAGGTTGCTTAAGTCCAGGAAGAAACAGAGGCTGTGGTGGTATAATACCCACACAGTTGTCTCCCCTTTGGGAGTACTTTCCCTGTGTCTGGAAGGATTTCCTCCACCAGCGAGAGGTCCTAGATGAACAGAATTCATGGTCTGGAAACCACTAATGGTTACACTGATGATCTACATCACAAAACCAGTCTGTGTGCTCCTACATCCACCAAGTTGCATCAAAGAACAAGGAACTTGTGCTTGGCTTTCACATGTTCTGGATTTCAACAGTGGCTTTGCGTAACAACATGTTGCAGTTTTCACTGATAACCTGTTTCGAATCTTCCAGTCTACCGCTGCCAAACAGAACAGTTTTCACAAAACCAGATATCCTTACACGACGTGGAACTGAGGTACTGCATGCTAGCAGGGTTGTTTAATTTACTGTCCAGGCTGCAGGCACGGGTCTGGTAGTCTTGGCTGGGTAATTCTGCAGAAAGCACAGCTACAAGTGTGAGGGCTACAGACCAATAATTTCGCTTTTGGTCTACATACATTTATGACTTCTCAAGGCAGTAGTAAAGCTTACTGGTTTTAGCTCTTACAGGTAGGTCGGACAAGCTTAGATGAAATACATCCCTTTCATCTACAGCAAGAATATAATTCAGTACCAATGACAATTTAATGCTATAAATATATTAAAATTTGACCCCTGTGCACATGCCTAAGAGTTAAAAATGTACTCTAAGAACATCAGAATGGCTCCCCTTGAGAGTGGAGCCACGCACATAGCAGCTGCTCTGATATCATGTATCAGTATCTCCTGCTTGATATTTACTTAATTATTGTCTCATTTATGAGGCTAATTAACATTGGCGCAGGTTGCCCAGAAACACCACGTATTCTTCACCACTGATGTTTGTAAGACCAGACTGGATAGAGCCCTGACCTCAAGGAGCAGGAGGTTGGACTAGAGGCTTCACAAGGCCCCTCCAAATGAGTGTTCCTGTGATGCTGTCACTCCAGGCCTCTCCGGCATGGATCTCAGATTTGAGATTTTTCCCTGCATTTCCCAGTCTGTAAAAGTTTAGCCCAGCCTCTTCATCCCTCCATAAGTCTTGTAAAAAGGGGAAAAAATACCCCATGCCATTGAAAATCTGTAAAACATGCTGCGCTTGTGAGTTTTGCACGGGTGTTGAATACACATACCATTAATATTTTGCTCTTCTAGCCTGTAAGGGTAAAGAAGCAGCAAGAAGGAGAGAAATATAAGCACATATTTTATTTGGTAAGGTGACAGCTGGAGGTGTGGTCTCCCTGTTGGAAAAGAAGCACAGTCCAACAAGAAGTGACTGGCAAACCGGAATATTGCCTGGGATGGTAGTTCCTCTGAGCCCAAGACAAAGCAGTGACTGCCATCCTGCAAAAGCAGCAGTTAGAGTCATACAGCTGGCTTAAATATGTGCAATGTCATTTTATTTTACATCTCATTTTGGAGGCCTGTTTCTAAGGCCTCTGAGAAGACTATCAGGTGCCTCAGTATGAAATGGATGGGACGCACATGTGTGGTGATACTCTCCTTATCATTTCTCTGCTAGAAACCCTGTCCAAACTGCAATGTTGGCTTTGGACTTTTCCCTGAGGCATGCCCAGCCTTTTCCTTCCTTGGGCAGTGCTGCAAATTCCTGTTCACCAGACACTCCCTTGGAGTTTACCAGGGAGTGGAAGGGGCCTGGAGACATCTCTTTGGGATTGTGGGAGGCTGCACATCCTAACCAGGAGGGAAGGGCCTGTTGCTACTGGTATGGTTGCCACAGCTTGGTGGTCCCACAGAATCATAGAATCTTTTCGGTTGAAAAAGACCTTTAAGATCATCAAGTCCAGCTGATAACCTAACACTGCTAATACTACCACTAAGCCATGTCCCTAAGCATCTTGTCCACACATCTTTTAAATACCTCCGGGGATGGTCACTCAACAACCTCCGTGGGCAGTCCATTCCCATGCCTGACATACCTTCCGTGAAGAAATTTTTCCTAATATCCAATCTAAACCTCTCCCGGGACAACTTGAGGCCATTTCCTCTTCTCCTATCCCTTGTCACTTGGGAGACCAACCCCCACCTCTCTGCACCCTCCTTTCATGTAGCTGTAGAGAGTGATTATGTCTCCCCTGAGCCTCCTCTTCTCCAGGATAAACAACCCCAGTTGCCTCATCTGCTCCTCACAGGATTGTGCTCCAGACCATTCCCCAGCTCCGTTGCCCTTCTCCGGACACGCTCCAACTTGTCAGTGTCTTTCTTGTAGTGAGGGGCCCAAATTTGAGGGCCTCACCAGTGCCCAGTACAGGGGGACAATCCCTGCCCTGGTCCTGCTGGCCACACTGTTCCTGATGCAGGCCAGGATGCCACTGGCCTTCTTGGCCACCTGGGCACACTGCTGGCTCATATTTCAGCTGGCTGCTGACCAACACCCCCAGGTCCTTTTCCGCCGGGCAGCTTTCCAGACACTTGTCCCCAAACCTGTAGTGTTGCAGGAGCTGTTGTGACCCAAGTGCAGGACGTGGCACTTGGCCTTGTTGAACCTCACACAGTTGGCCTCGTCCCATCAATCCAGCCTGTCCAGATCCCTCTGTAGAGCCTTCCTGCCCTCAGGCAGATCAACACCCCGACCAACTCGGTGTCGTCTGCAGACTTACTGAGGGTGCACTCATCCCCTCATCCATATCACTGATAAAGGTACTGAAGAGAACCGGCCCCACTGCTGAGCCCTGGGGACCACCACTGCTGCACCTTCACAGCACACTTTTGCTCACGGTTAATGTATGGATGGCTTCTAGAGTCCTTGCTTTCTTTCCCTGGGATTAGGACCTTAACTCGGTGTCATCTGCAGACTTACTGAGGGTGCACTCATCCCCTCATCCATATCACTGATAAAGGTACTGAAGAGAACCGGCCCCACTGCTGAGCCCTGGGGACCACCACTGCTGCACCTTCACAGCACACTTTTGCTCACGGTTAATGTATGGATGGCTTCTAGAGTCCTTGCTTTCTTTCCCTGGGATTAGGACCTTTAGTCCACTCCCAGACTTCAGCCTGGTAATCCATAATCTAACCAGATTTTAGTATGCTCAGAGCAAATGATATCTAGGATGGCCTAAATCTGATCTCCTGTTCCTTTAGGGATCTCCTTTAGGTGACAGAGAGCCCTCCTACCAGTTACTTCATGTGAAGCTGTATGGTCAATGTAGAGCATCCCTTTCCCCCAAACCAGCTATAAGCATCGTGTTTTTCTGGGTAAGGACTTCAGTGGATTGGACAGAACATCTGAGTAGGGAAAAACTGAGACAAAGGGAGGGACCGGGGAGGAAACAGAGGGGATTAACAACTCTTGAGAAAGGGCGTATAGGAATTAACTGAGTCCCAAAAAGCATGTTTCTGGAACAATGATGTTCAGTCTGAAGATGCACAGATGGCTTTTAGGAGATACGCAAAAGTTCGCTTGTTGAAACCAAGTCCTTATCTTCTATAGGGTCATGTGTGAGGGATCTGGAAAATTTTTAGGGATCCACAAACTGAAAAAAGTAGAAGGCTGATAAATCTTCCCTAATAAAGTGATGCAATTACAGAGAACTGTCAGAGGAGCCATATATACCATCCCTGGCAGGCTGAACTGAGGTTGTGTGCCAAGGGGGAAGACAGTGTCATCGTCACCCACTCGTCACTTGAGAGGGGAAGCAGAGTATTCGTGTCCCATCTGGGAAATGCAGAGACCTGTCCCTGGAAGCACTGAGCTGCACAGCTCTGGAAAACGCTTTTAAAATGTTAGGCAAAGTTCCCATCCACGTTTACAGAGGGGAAGCTGGTTCTCTTCAGTCTTCAGAAATTCAGATAAAAAATGTAGACGTTCTCAAACCTGGTAGCTGTCCCGGTGGAGCTGATGCGCTGATGGTTTCGCCTCTTGGTTTTTGCCCTGTCTGGGGGGCACTGCTGGCGGGGCCTCCCTGCGAGCTCCGGCGCGCTGCTGCCTTGCGCGGGTGCGTCCCTGCCAGCCCCGGC
>NW_010246389.1:0-5261 GCF_000690775.1 Eurypyga helias
CCACACCGTGCCCGTTCCGGCCTCCGGTACATCAACAAACAGCTGGAGCACCTGCCTCTCCTCTCTCTCCCGTAATTCTTCACGTGATCAGCGGGAAAACGCAGATTTCAAATTAAAATGCCATCAGGGAACCCATCCCGAAGGAAACGACTAAACCGGGGCGCAGCTCCGTGCCGCTCTCTGGTTTTTCGGTTGAGAAACTACTGCACCGCCGCAACCGCACGTGTTACTGCTGGCAACGGCGGGGGGGCCGCGGGAGGCCACTTGCCAGCGCGGAGCGGAGCGTTACCGGCACCTGCGCACGCCCCTCCGGACGTACGGCACCATCCCTGCGCCGCAGACACGCTCACGTGCCAGCCGTCGGAAAAAGAGGCTTTGTGTTGATACCTGCTAACAGTTTGCAAACCTCGGAGGCTAGTTCTGAAAATGGGGCACATGGTGATGTCTGAGCACAACCGCCTGTTGCTAAGGCAATGGAAGTCGGAGTTCCTAAGGCAATGGAAGTGGGAGTTCCAGTGGTATTTTCTTCCTCCAGTACCCTGCCTGCAACTGAAAAGGGACTGTTCAGCTCTGACATCAGCACACAGCCCTTTAAAGTCACTGATGGGCCAGGAACATTGTTAGGCCCAAGTGGACTGCGAAACAACTCGGTTTAAATGTCACGGTCAGCGACGAATCGCGTCGGGCAAAAGACACCTTTGTCACTAGTGGGAAAGCCAATCTACCCAACGTTTGCCCGATTTTCTAAATCCTATGATGTTCTACGTTTTAACTGCAGCCTGAGAGACAAACTCTGTTCAGTGGGGTGCTGCCCATAGTCTGACAACAACCTTCCACCCCAAATCCTTCCTTAGGTTGGAGCAAATGGCACGTTTTGTTATTTTGGGCAAGAGGGCAGTTGAGAGGTTAGAGATCTGGTCATCCCGCTTTACCGGTATCTTTTTCTCACAATTACAACTGAATAATGAAGCAAACGTAAACCCTGTCAATTCTCGGGGAAAAAAGCGTACCTCAGTCATATGTTGGTCACGTAGAATAATACTGATTTTTGGTTAACTTGGAGTGAGCGGTGGCACTAAAAAACCTGCGTAGCAGCAGCACCCTTAGGCACGTGATGCGGATGACTCTGTGCTAGTTACTTGGAAGATATGAAACCACGCTCTGGTGCTATCTGCACCAACTCCTCAGTTTCACCAGACTTCAGTCATTTGTACTAGGTTTGGATAAGCGGATTCCAAAGAGGAAAAACAACTCCACACTAGGGAGGGAAATAAAATGAGGCTCCCTCCTGTTTGCTGTGGAGTTGCAATGACGTGCACCAAAACCCTCTTCAAGCTTTCAGGGGAACCCTGAAATTCATAAATGGTAACTACAGCCACGTTAAGGACCCCCATTTCGGCATACGGAGTTGAATTCCTTTCAACTGAATTGAATTCCTTTCAATGCCACTGACATCCGTGGCAACAGACCTGGGCTCCTGTCGTGGCTTCGCTCCAGCAGCACCGCACTGCCGCTCGCGCGCCTCCCCCCCCCCAGCAGGATGGGGAGAGAACCAGAGGAAGAAGGTAAGAGAACTTGTTAGTTAAGAACAATTTAATAATTGAAAGTGAAATAAAGTAATGACACGAATAATACTATGTAATGAAAATACTACTAACGTGGAATTAAGAAAAGGAAAAAGGAAAGGAAAGCGGAATGCTAGAACCACTCACCACGGGCTGACCGACGCTCAGCCAGTCCCTGCGTCGCCAACTCCCCCGACTTATGTACCGAGTGTGACACTAGGCGGCAGGCAACGTCCCTTTGGCCAGTTTGGGTCAGCTGTCCAGGCCGTGTCCCCTCCCCGCTGCTCGTAGAGGAGAAGCTGGGAACACAGGAGCGGTATCAGAGACCGAAACAGTTTTTGACTTGCTATAAATATTCCTTAGCAACAACTAAAACCAAGAGTGTGTTATAGATACTCTCCTCAGCAGAAATCAAAGGATCAAACGCAGCCTCATACTAGCTGCTGTGAAGAAAGGTAACTCTACCCCGACTAAAACCAGCCCAGCTCCCCTTGCAGTCAATGGAGACGATTTTTGGGCAAGACCTGTTTACACTAAGACCCTCTCATTCGACATTCCTTGGCTGGATGTCTCCCACCTTTATTTCCTGAGATGGAACAGAAAATGAATGTCCACACTGGGGAGAGTATTACGAATGTCCTCAACCACCGACTACTGAACCTTCCCACAGGTGCACTGCCTGCCCTCCTGTCACAGTCTCGACCACAAAGGTGCGATTGTGTATGTTCGTTCCTCACGAGAGGAGGAGGAAAGAATGTGGTTTTCTCGTGACCTGTGCTGAGCAGCAGCTTCACAGAAACGCAGCACGCATGTTAGCGTGCAGCTCAGGTACGAGCACACAAAACATCCTTTGTTTATTGTGGGCAAACGGGGCTCGGTTCTTTTCCATCAGTCACCTGGATTCTTGCATTTACTGGAACAGAAGAGGATCAAGCTCCAGGGCTCAGGTGAGACAATAAAGATGATCGTCACGTATTTGCCTAAGATTAATGCATTACCATTCCTCACCTGGCTTCCTGCAACAGCATCTGCACACCTGCTGAGTTTGGCGCGGTGATTGGCTCTGGAGCCGGAAAGCAAATCCACTGATCATTTAGGCTTTAAAAGAGTGGGCGAGGCAGAAGAGCTGCTGAAAGCTGTCTCCTGGAGAAGAAAACAGGGACACGTTACCTCAGCCAGGAGCGGACAGATCCATGTTGTAAATGAAAGGGAACGATCCACGTGGCTCTACGCATGGCAGCAGCCAGATGCTGCCCCTCCACTGGTTAGCGGTGTCCCGCTCCTCTAAGGAGCCGCAGTTGCTATGCCACCTGTGAGAAGGTGGTGCTGTCCCCCTCCTGCGGAACAGAGCAGGTATTCTGAAAAAGGAGGGGTGTGGTTCTGCTCAAACCAAGGCGGCGATACGTCGGTATGCCTGGATGGAAGCAATGATGTCATATAAAAGGGGATTCCTTAACATCTCCTGTCTTGGGCCTACCAACTTCTCGAAACACTTCAGGGTACAGCCATGGCGTTAGGGTATGGAAGCTGAATGGAAAGAGCTTTTACAGTTCTAGGTAATTTCTCTAGTTACTAGACAAACAGTTATTACAAAACAGGCACAAAGTAAACTCAGTCTGCACACTTTACTCCATATTTCACTCTGTTCATGGTGAGATAAACAGAACCCATTGGTTTGAAGAAAAAAGATGAGCTGGATACTGCAGCTGCCTTCTTCCCCACCTTAATACAAGTCAACTGGATGACATCCATCCCTGGAAGTGTTCAAGTTCAGGCTGGACAGGGCTTTGAGCAGCCTGGTCTAGTGGAAGGTGTCCCTGCCCATGGCAGGGGGGTTGGAACTAGATGATCTTTAAGGTCCTTTCCAACCCAAACCATTCTGTGATGCTATGATTCTATGAACTGATCACTAATTTGGGCTCAGGAGGAGATTTTCTTTTAGAGCATATTGGCAGAAAATTTGGAACTCCTCCAGTTTTTGAGCAGATGTTTGCATTTGGATGAGGAAGAACACACACCTCCCGATCAGTGCGGGATGACTGTTACTTGGTGCTAGAGAGCCCTCTGGTACAGCTGAGGCTGAGGCGAGCTGGGAAGAAAACACACGCCAGTGCTCTCAGGAGACATAATGGTTTAGTTTATCACCTTATTGAAATGATCTGCTGTTACTCCACATCTTTTTAGGTGTCCTACGCTTGTGCAAATGAAAAATAATAATGGTTGTTTCCATATGTTTTGTGTTCTGCCAGATAAATCAAGCCTAACACACAAGGAAAAGCAAAAGTTTGCCATTACAGTGAAGTATTTTTTGGATGACTTGATGTTAGAGTTTTCAAGAATAGCTTACCCGGAGAAACACGCTACCACCTCTGCAGCTCTGGCAAGGATAGCCCCTTCCTGGAATATCGCCTATACGAAGGTCAACTATGGCCTTTCTATACGACCTGCCTATGGCCTTCAGATGACTTTTTAAAAAGCCCATCTGGCTTGTACTGATTCTTTCCTGCTTTTGGGTTTCTTTTCTTGGTATCTTGGAGAATTCTTCATCCTCTTCAACCCACGGAAACCAAAGAAGCGTACCTGCCAAGAAATAGATACCATCAAAAATCAGTTCTGTTCCGTTTGCTTAAAAGCAGCACCTTGTTATCAGCCTTTGAGCATTTCCACTAAACGCTAAGTAGGTTTTTCATAATCACAGCCCCTTATGGACTTGTCCTCATCAATAATGTTGCTTTTCACTATTTTTTCCACAGGCTGAAACCCTTCCTGGGCTATCGATGGAAAGCTGAAAATAATCTAACCAACCTGTGTATTACAAGGTGAAATAGGACAGGAATCTGCTAAGATTTGAGGATGTAAAATCAGGATTACAAAAGATGAGAGGCAAAACAGAGAATTCAGCCTGCTGCTCTTGCTTTTCTCCCCCCTGAGACTTGAAACATGCAGCGAGCTAAGGCTTCTTTTTCCTAGGGAAATGTGCTGCATTCCTAAGACTACTCAAAATTTAAATCTTTATTTTCGTGTCTGAAAGCAGCAGACAACATTTAAATTCAGAAAACGTTAGCTGATCTCTACTGTACCTTAGATACTGCTTCCCCCATACTGACAAACTGCAAGTTTTTAGCACAGAAACCACCTGTAATAAAAAACATGAATTATTCTAAAAAGATTTTCTTGGCTATTTCTTTACCAATGATGCACACATAGTTTCTTGTCAGAAAAAAGTGATGCCAGAATGATATTTTTAAATTAACCTTTAATTGTAATTAACATTCCATTTAAAATAACATGTTAATTTTTCATTAACATTTCTGATTTATTTTTCTGCTTTTTAGGGAAAATCCCTATTTCTCAGCTTTATTTTTTCATGAGATGGCAGAATGATTGTGCTGGGCTGGCCCTGGCTGGATGCCGGGTGCCCACCAAAGGGCTCCATCCCTGCCCTCCTCGGCTGGGCAGGGGAGGGAACACGTAAGGAAAGGAAAGTGGGTCGAGACAAGGGCAGGGAGAGATCCCTCAGTAATCACCGTCACGAGCAAAGCAGACTCGACTTGGGATAATGAATATAATTTGTTGCCAATCAAATCAGAGCGGATGAGAACTAAACCCAGTCTTAAAACATCTTCGCCCCACCCCTCCCTTCTTCCCAGGCTCAACTTCAGTCTCATTTTCTCTACCTCCTCCTCCCCCGAGCAG
>NW_010246390.1:0-2113 GCF_000690775.1 Eurypyga helias
GACCTTGGGGTCTGCAGAGCTGTTGGTCTCTCACATCTTGCTCTCTGTCCGCAAAAATTTCCCTATTCTGTTTTTTTTTCCCCCCTTCTTAAACACGTTATCACAGAGGCTGTGACTGACTTGGCCTTGGCCAGCAGCTGGGCTGTCTTGTAACCGGCTGGCACTGGCTCTGCCAGACATAGGGGAAGCTTCTCACAGCAGCCACCCCTGTAGCCCCCCTGCTACCAAAACCTTGCCACGCACACCCAATACAACAATACAGCCATTCAAACAGCAGAAATACAACCCTGCGAAGCAGCCAGCATCTTTCTAAAGAATATTGTAGCACTTCTATTAACCCGGGTGCTTTCGCACTGGTACACAAGTAGTGCTTTTTGCCGGTACAGCAAGTGTTACCTGTTAAAATCATATGAAAGAATTCGGTTGACGAGGCTTCAGATACTCAGAAGTGACAGCAACGAGCACCATACAATCAAGTTTCAGTGGTTTATTGCCAATGGAAAGTGAAGGTAACTATGTTATTTTCACTTTCTAAATCTGTGCAAAAATGAGACAAGTAGCATAAAATTATCTGAGGCTCAGCTCCATTAATCTGAGCTGTCACAAGACGTAAAAAAAGAAGTAGCTGGTTTTACTGGTGTTACGGATTTTAGGATGAAGGTGTCCTCTTAAGAACATGAAAACGCTGAGCTGCAGACTTCATGGGTGTTTTTTTTTTTTTGGCCAGAGTGACATCAGTGTAATAAAGAATGTTTTGAAAGTACTGCCTACAACTTTGTTTTCATTCCTTTTTATGAACTTGCCAACACATTGCTGACTCGGGCAAAGCCATCCATCCATCTACAGCTACTCAACATCCTGGACGCAGACATCTGAAACCACTGTCATGTAGGATACCAGCTGAGCAGCTGCATGAGTTGAAGTTTAAGAATGTGTTGAAAGACTTTGGTAAACTGGGGTGTTAACAATATAATGCTTGCAGACTGCCATCATGCTGATCCACGGGCTGGTCAGACAAAGTCAGCAAAGTTCAACACGTGGGACTAGCCACGGAGCCATCTGGTGCAGATTGTGTATTCACAGAACCTTAGGAAAAAAGCAGCTGGAAGGGATCCTCTGGAGGCCATAAAATCAGAGCCAGCTTCACAGCCCGAGCAGGTTGTGCCAGGCTTCATCCAGTTTGGCTCTGAAAATTTCCAGGGATGGAGACAATACAACCTCTCTGTGTGACCTGTGCTGCAGCTTACGCACTCCTCTAGATCATGCCATCCTGAGACATTACCCACAGGATTAGTCTGGGTGCTCTTTCAGTGCTGGCCATCTACCTATAGATAGGAATGCAAGACTGAAGGGGGTTGGATTTTTTTTTTTTTTTTACCCTTGAATTCAGTCATTTGCTGTTTTTTCTCAGTTTGCCAGATGTCCTATTTCCCCCCTTTTTTACAGGTTCCTGAATATAAATGCAACATACAGCAAAACATACAGATCTCCTCAGGATGTTTCAAGACTCCATTGTATTTTTTTCCTGATGCTGACCAATTATTATTCATGCAGTAAAGATCAGGAAAGTATCTGAGAGAGAGGAGGGAATGAAACCTCAACCTTTTAGTAATTCTATCTGCTCTCTATGATTCTCCCAGTAGGAAAAAGTATGTAGCTAAAAAGTATGTTTCTACTTTTGTTTGCTACTGTATTTCTTGTGGCAAACATTTGACACAAATTCTGTAACAGTTTTGGGAAAGACAGGGTACTCTGTCAAAATTGGGAGATTTGTTGGCAGGCGAGTGGGTTTTAAAAGGCTAAACTTTTTTGACACATTATTTAAAACTCTCCAAAATTATTCCTCAGGATAAAATGTCACTCAGCTTCCCTAAGAAACAGTTTATCGCAAATAATTTTGCTCTTCTTTAAAGTTAAATCGGGTAGCTCTTATTATGGGCAAGAAGAGTCTGAACTGCTGCTTCTTACAGTTGAAGGGTATGAATTAATGAGATGCCTCATCCCATCAACAGATGCAGTGAGAAAGGGCCTGACTACGGAGCACGCTCTCGCGCACCACATCGAAACCTGCCTTCCCGGCACGCTGCCTGTCGCTACGCTCTGGGTACAAACC
>NW_010246390.1:2131-2773 GCF_000690775.1 Eurypyga helias
CGGAAACAAACCGTTGCAGATACACCTCGCAACAGCGCTTGGGAGAGAAAAGCGTGACCTGTCTGCCAACAGCGTAAGGTGTCTATGCGTTTTAGGGCAATAAAATGTACTCACGTCGCCCTCCTGGCAGACACGATGCCTTTGGGACGGTGCATTCCGAGGAACTTGGTGCCATCCGCACCGATGGGTTATTTACCGCGCCGAAATATTCCAGGAGAATGAGAGGATGGTGCAAAGGGTAAGGTTTCGGCATCAAATGCAGAACTTTTGCGCTTTGCTGCCTGCTCCAAGGCCTGCTGTAGCATCTCCTGAAAAACGTGGGAGGGCTCAGGATTACGACCACTAGCCCAGCGCAGCGTTTCGGGGCCTACACAGGGAGGAGTAACCCACGGCAGGTGGAGGTACACTCCTCCTCGGCTCCGGGGACGCAGAATGCTTTGGGGACACCGAATAAGCACGGGGCGGGGGTGCTGACCGAAGAGGGGCGTTAATGAGCGCTAATAAACCCACCCCACGGGAGCAGGAGGCGGCAGGCGCGGGGGACCCGCGCGGATCCCTCCCCTGAGGCAGTGGCGGTCCCCGCGGCCGGGTGGCAGGATGCCGGCCCTGCTGGGGGTACAGGGGAGCGAAGGGGCGCTACTC
>NW_010246391.1:0-1593 GCF_000690775.1 Eurypyga helias
TCCTGGCTGAACCCAGCACATTCTGTAAGACTGAAATGGGACAAGTAAATATTCTGGTCAGGCTCCAAAGAGGCTATCTTTGTGTTTTAGAGAGGTAACGATATATGGTATATAAATGATATATAAAGGAGACCTGTGACTTATTTCCTTTGGTCCACAAAATCCCATCTATGAGATCTCCACATTGACAGGAATTGAAGGTGGTGAAAAAGTAACCAGGGATGTTATGATTCCCAGGTGATATACTGGTCATTGCAGTGGATGGCAGTCTAATCCAAGAAAACTTTTTTGCACCTCTGCTGAATGAAACCTTAGACATCAATGTTTAAAGAGCATAATGATAAAGTAGGTTCTGATCATACCAAGCAAATACCTTGAGTGCACTAAAATAAAATGTGCTAGAGAAGACTCGAATTTAATTATAATAAATGTGATACATGGGAATCCTAAATTACTACATTACTACAAACTTTAACAAAACCTGTTATCTGACTAGATGGTCTTCATACTGATGACTTTTCAGCCTTCAAGGAAACAATAAAGACCATCTCAAGAAAATTGTGGTTAGAAAGTAGCTTAAGACAAAGTTCTGGAAATGGATTACTCACTTTATGTAAAACATGAAATTATAGAGGTTTAAGGGCTTGAGTTATGGACTAAGCCACTCCTCTCAAATGACTTTAGAGGGAGGTTCTGTGATGAGCATCTCTGCAATTTCTCTAGGTTTTACAACTGCTATCTAACAAGGTGTCATATGAGCCTCTGACACAAATGCACTACTAGCAGTTCAGATGGGTCAGTATGGCAAGAAGCAAATAAGAATGGGGAGGTTGATGTACTAGTGGTAGAGATGTATAAAATCTTTTGAAGGCAAGAGGTAGGTATCAATTAACATTTCAGAGGAATGTATGGCACTCACAGGTCTAATGAAAGTACCAACTACTTAAAAAAGAGAGAATAGACCAACCAAACCAGTTATCTGTGCAGTAATAGGATGGAATTGATGATGTGCTTATGAAGTTACAGTCTTTTCCACCTAGCAATGCAGTGTTTTTTATCAGCACTAATATCTGAACATTTACAGAATATGATCTCTTCAGATACCCATCTGGAATACGAGATGAAGCAAAGCTGCCTCAGGATGTAAGATGATCACCTTATCCTAGGACATCTAGTAGCAGTTATGGTCTTGGAAGGTAAATCATTAAGAACATTAAGCCTTGCTACTGAAACAGTTTCATTCAAGCAGAAGCTATCATGATAACATTGGCAACAGCTTGTCTGGTTTTTCTTGGCAGCCTGGAAATTGGAGGAATTGATATCAGCATGTTACAGAGCCAGGGGCCAGTGTATAAAGAAAGCTTCTGCCAATGCTTCTTGGACTTGAAGGAAAAATCAAGTCAGTAAAAACATGGGGGAAAGAATGCTGCAACCTAGTGTGAAGTGTTGCACAATCTCCCACTTTTTCCATGAATCCTATCAACGGCCTCCCCTGTAAGCAGGGGTTTTCCCTGTAATCTTCAGGTTGAAGGCAAAAAATGGAGCTGAAGATCACAAGGAATGACCTGTATTACTGCTACTGTAACTTTCCCT
>NW_010246391.1:1622-3366 GCF_000690775.1 Eurypyga helias
GAACCACAAGAGGATCAAAAGGCAGAAACCCATACCACCTCTGACACCTCATTAATTAAATCATTATTGGTTTTGTATGTAAACTGCTACACTGAACTTCTTTTGCAGCAGGATAGAGTAGAGCTCTTAATAGAACTTTCTAAAATTAAATTTACTATCAAGGTAATAGAATTTAGGAATGTTTTCTAAGTAATGGATTTTAATTCCCTGCAAATTTAGAACTGAAAGATTTACTACGTTTCCAATTTAAAGAGCCATTTTTGCGATGAGTTACTTAAAAGTTTCATTCTTGTAAATTAGATATCATGCACTCTGTGGATGTTTGAAGCAACTGAAACATACCACCACCTGGAAATAATGCTTGAGTGCTTCACCTGAGCTTGCTCTGTATAAAACCCCTTTTCTTCTGCATTAACATGACTTAACTTTGTTATTAGTTAAAATGTCAGCAAACATAGAGGATAGTCTGTCCAGTGCCACTGAATAACACAAACTTACCTTTCTCTGAAGATACAGAATTGACTCGTAAGGTGTCTCATTTACAAGCATCCAGTGAACCAGAAACATTGCTTTGTTAACTGAGGGATATTGACAATTTTACAAATGGCCATGATGACATAGTTTCATAGCGGCCTACATTCACATGGCATTACTCATTTGCAGCAGCATGCTCATAACAGCCCCTTGTCTCTTCTCCTGATCCCTTCAGTGAGCTGTAAATCACGTCATTAAACAAGTGCTTCCAAAGCACAGTGATCTGTCATGATCCAGTGAAGATATCAGTTATAATGCGGGCACTTAATCTGTCAGAGCTTCTGGTGATGCATTCTAGAGTGAGGATCACCATGTTTTGCTCCCCATAAGTATTCAATGACAGAATTTAAATGATAATGAGAATTAATTTCTTAATCATGTGCATATATGTGGCCATTACAGGGATTATTCTGAAAAAAAAAAAAAAGAGGATTGTTCTCAAACTTAATTTCCTCCTTCACCATGAAGCCTATTTAATTTCTTTTAAAAATATAATGCCATCATTTCATGTGTTCATATTAGACTAATTATTTTATCACTATATGCAATACAGATGGTTTAAAAATAGTATTTCTGGGTTTATTTTTGCAACATTATATGCAAGCTTGCAACTGAAAAATGCTCCAGATATTTTTCACACACAAAATTACTGGTATGAGGGCACTGGGCAATTCCTTTGAACTAAAAAACTTAAGTCAGCAGTAATCCTCCAGATACCTTTTTAACCATCTCATACTCCTTCCTCACAGGTCCTGATGCAAAGTGCAAGGAAACTTGTTAAAACACCAGTTCAGATGAAGCTCCCATTGAGCTGGGAACCACCTGGAGGATGGATTGGAAAAGAAGCATTAAAGCATCTTTGATTTTCATCTCCTGCTAACCCAGTGACATGAGTTTTGTTGAGCCATTTCAGTTACCAAAAAAATTTAAGAAAATTAAATGCCAGCATAAGCATAAATTATATATGTTCCATAGTACAGTCTTAGTGTATCATGATAATGTAAAATGATGCTAAGTTACAGTGTATCCAGTGATACTATTTTTACTACCATTATACTTTAGAACTGTGCTCTGAAAACAAGACATTCTGCTCTAAAACATGCATAGCTGTTTTTTATCACGAGCCCTGTTGAAAGATAAATAACTCACAGTATTTGGATTTATAAGCAATAACGTACACACTTTGAAATCAGATGCAGAAAAATTGTTT
>NW_010246391.1:3397-7881 GCF_000690775.1 Eurypyga helias
TTATTTTTTATATTTTTTATATTTTATAAAAAAAAGCCACTACAAGTTGTAAAAAAGAATATTTACCAAGTATAATAGGAAATCAGGATTTTGGTGGGGTGGTGGTGTAAGAAATATTTAATGGTATGAAATTAATTTGATTTTCAGAACCCTAACCTATGAAATCTTATGCACTGTGGAATTAAACTGTAAATACTATATAGTGGCTCTAGACTAAGGATTAAACAATACAGAGTATTCCTTTCAAATAACACTATAAAAATTAAAATCTATTCAAAAATATTCTAAAATTATTTTGGATTATTATTACTAAAGAACTGAAGTGAAAATGAGCATTACAGACAGCTCTTTTATGCTATACTTACAAAATTATATTATTGGGGTCCATTTTGCCATACAGAACAATTAAGTCACATTTTAAAAATATCACCTTCTAAAATTTAGAGGTGCACTAAATTAATACTGTAGAGACACTGAAAAAATATTTTTTTCAGATATTCCTCTGGAAAAAGATGAATGCATATTTTTTAATGTATGTTTCTGAAAGTTCTCATTAAATTAATTTGGGCAAGGTTCTAATGCTTGCAAAAACAGGATTATATTTCAAAGCAAACTTCCTGTACATTCTTCATAAAGTAATTTGAACTTTTTATTTCACTTCCATTTTCATTTTCAAATATGATAATTCCCAATCATTGGGATGTTTCAGTAGATCTGAACTGTAGTTTCTAAGAAGTAGGGATACTTGCTCACAGAATTTAATTTGTGATTGAAATTGCTGGTGGTCAATGCTAATTTTGGCAGATATTTTTGATTAAATTAATAAATAATCCAACAAATAAAAGCACCTTTATATTTTGCTATTTTTTAGATGAAGCATTTTATTTACAAAATGAAGATTGAAAGCATTTACTTTTTAATTAAATCTGAGTTTAGATATATAATAAGCCAGAAGAAAGCAAAAAGAAATTCAATAATTAATTTGAATAAAAACTGAATTCTGGGGTTTCTGTGTAGTTGAAAAAATACAATTTTTTTTAAGAACTTGAAAATAATGTACTTGTGGTCACCTTACTTCAGCTATAAAACTAAAGATTAACCATTTGTACTGTTTGAGTTGGGAGGCTTAGTTACTGAATTAAACTCTTTTTTAATTCCCTTATAGTTATGTAATTTAATGCAGGAGAATTTTGAGTTCGTCTTTTCAATTATGTCATTGTGTTCTATCAGGGTCAATCAAATTGAGAGAAGACAAAAGATCAAACCTTATTTTTCCAGTTCTAATTCCAGCCTATGTTAGTGATTTTCCAGATGAACTTTTTAACCCCAATTCACTCACCCATGCAAAGGTCTATAATTATTCATAATATTTATTTTATTTGTTTTGGAAGTGTTGCAGGTGATCCAAACAAATAGCACATGGCATTTACATTAACCCATGCATCTGAGTAAGGTAGAGGTGCAGTCTTCGCATTTTGAAACCTATCAACATATTTATAAACTTTTCTGCAAAGGTGAATGTGGATGTGTGGTGCTGTCCTTGGCACAGATTTACCAAGATTAACACCAGTGATATGAAAGTGAAACACTGACTCTAAGCAAGTCACCTATGTCTCCCCTGTGAGAAAATGGAAAATGCAAGCATCTTCAGCAGAGCAGGTAGGCGATAACAGAAGATCAGCAGAATGACCCTCTGAATGTCTTCCTCTCTCCATTGACCACAAAAGGTGCCTTGGTGACAAACTGTGATTAAGTGCTCCCTTTTGATGGCTAAAGACAAGTAAGGTGATTCTAACCTTGAGCATCTGAGTCAAATCCACTGAGGGCGGTAGGGGAGTTTGGAAGGTAACTGAAGAAGTTAAAACACAACTTCAAAGCAGCTGGCATTCTACTGAACCTTGTATATTGTTTCTGCTTTTTTCATTCTGCCCATCCACAAATCAATAGTTATAAAACATTTTAGAACATTTTAATAAATATTTCCAAGGCAGCATGGTTTTTATTATATAGAATCAAAAACACCTCACCATTAGAAGAGTTCAGCTACATCATAATTGCCATGGCCATAGATTTCAACAAACAGGCCTTTGCCTTGTGTGAATCACTGGCATAGTGTACTTGAAATCTGCAACATGCATCCACACATGCTGTTGATTTAGATAAAAGAAACCCACTGGCACAGTTTGGATGACTGCTAAGCAATATGTACCTCACGTGACGTCTTTTAACAGAAAGAACACTCCATAGTACATACAGGCAAAGCAGGTATAAAATTAGAGACAGACTGGGGCTGAAACATTAGACTATAATCAGAGTTCACACAACTTCAGACATCAAACCCCAACTTCAAGACCCCACAGTCTTCTCCAGTTCTCCATATATTTGCCCTGACAATCCATACTCAGTTCTCTGAGAATCTAAGCAGTGACTGCAAGAACTTACGACGTCAATGCAGCTTCAGGATTTGATATATATTTTCGTGCATATCAGTGAATAGTACATCTGAACAAATCTCTGTGATTTACTCAGTTCTCAGTCTCTAATTTCTAGACAAACTTATTTTATTTTGGATTAACCACAGCCAGGCAGTACTGGAAGACTTATACAAGAACTTGTTCTGTGAGTTTGTAAAACTCCACAAACTCAGGTACAATGGAAGGAAACATAAAGACTTAGTGGGGATAAAACAGACTAACCTTTGGAATTTTTAACTCAGATATGTCATGTCTTCTACAGAAATGCTTCTTTTGAATTCTGACAAGAAAGTCTGGTGCCATGCCTGACAGATGAGAACCATGCTGAAACCCCAGACTGACTATTTTAATTGGGCTAGAGATGTGACTGTCAGAAGGTAGGTCATAAAATTCACCTTATACCTGTATTAATTGTAGCATGACATGAGATTAAAATCTGAGTATTAAGGACTATCTATTAGTTTCAGATTAAATGGCAAGAATTCTCTTTGTCACCCACTGGCAAAAGACACACCTGAGTTTCTCCAGTTCATTCCATCATGATTCCCTCTGTCCAGGAAAGATGAACAGACAAAATAACTATTCAGGGGGAATGTAGAAAAAGCATTCATTAGCCATCACTGCCATGCCTGGATCAGCTGGTAAGTGAAGACTTAATGAAATCAAACTGTCCATAAGGAAAGATTTTGCATATTTTATAGCCATCTGAATAACAAAGGGAGGAAGTTCTTGTTTGTTACTCAAACAAGTTCTGTAACATAAAAGTGAAATTAGAAATACTGGTGTTAGGGGGTTTGTTCTGTTTGAAAGCAATTTTCAAAGTCAAGTTTTAGAGAAAAACCTGCCCTTCGTTTCTTCCAGATGCAACCATTTGCTTCTCAGGCTGCTATTGTCAATTTTTCCTGCTTCTGCCTTTCAGCTACACAGTTGGGATCTCTCAGGTCCTGCAAATACACCTCAGATTATTTCATTCCATGTGTCAGATTCCCCTAATACTTTCTCAAAAATATTCAGTACACTGTAAATTTTGCATTCCCAAAATAGTTGTCTTTCCATTATCAGACATTTATGTTGTCCACTCTTAATCATTCACTCATGGTACCTACTCTGAGTTCACCTTGTTGCTAGTTCAAGGCTACATCTCTTGTGTTTTGGCTAGCAGAAAGATTGTGTAAACATTGCAGGAGAGTATCTGTTTTGCTTCCAGTTTGAGTATTTCTACCCATTACCTGGGTGCAACAGGTTTATCTTATTTGGCCCTCTTTTACTCTGGGTAATATGAGATTTTGGTCTTTCTTATTAAGTGCACCAGCTCTTCTTGTGAAACTAATATTTGGGGTTTTTACCTCACTGAGAAGCCTGTATTTTACAACACTTTTTTCTAACCTTTTTCTTAATATTTCTCCTATCTAATTTTTTCTTTTAGGATTCCCTTTTCTCATTTTGTTCTTGAATTTAGTCTTACTGCAGTTCTTTCAATTTAGCTCCCTTCATTTCTTTCTCAATTAGCTCATAAATTAAAAAAAAAAAAAACAAACAGACAAAAAAAAAAGGAAATCCTAACTATATAGTTTCTAATTTTAATCCAGCATGTCAACTAACTGTGAGTAAATGACACAAAGAGCAGTATATTCATATTAAATTCTGAGCTCACATAACTTCATTTACTGCGTGGGGCTTAAACAGCATTGGATGCCCAGCAGAGTTTTGTTTAAGAACCTTTTCACTCAAGAAGTGTGGAACAATGTATGTTGGGATTGAGGATTATATTCCCACATGAAGCAAGAACTGTAAAAATATTTAGGAACTAATCATCTGATGCACACCTGTGGACAGAAATATCTCTCCCATATGTATGTGCTTGTCTATTAGAATGTTATTTTCTTAGTGAGCATATAAACAGATTTAAGCTACATTCATTTTTTTAAAATCAGCCTTTTTTTTTTTTTCCTGTGCAGTAAAATGTCTGATTTATAGTTGTTTGGGGTTTTGGGGGTTTTTTGGTTTTTT
>NW_010246392.1:0-24496 GCF_000690775.1 Eurypyga helias
AACTAACAGAGTAGCGTGCAATTCAGGCTTTCCGGGGTCAGCTCCTGGGGAGAAATCGTGAACGCCATCGACAGCCTTTCTCAGCTAGATTTCTCTTCCCCCTGCCTCTCCCCGTGACAGCAGCCAGCCGGGATGGAGGCTGAAGACCTTTCAAAGCCTGAACACCAGAGCACAGCTGCCCTGGGCCCCTCCTGGCCTTCAGAGAAATGCTCGTGCCTCTTGCCTGCCAAGGGGAGTGCCAGGTGTCACAGGGAGCACCTTACGAGTTTTCTCGGTGTTTTCAGGTGAAGAATGGCTTCCCATCCTCTGATAAATTCACTGTCCATCTGGAAGATGCTAATCCCCCCGTGGCGGTTTACTTGGTATCGTAGGAAAGAACTGGGGAAGCGCAGGAGGAAAGCCAGTGAGCACAAGTCTCTCTACGAAGCTGTACCCACTCTGTATCTTCCAAAGGATCAGGCAGTAACAGATGGCAACCCCTTCTGCCCTGCTTATAGGTCCTTTTCCCTGTGCTTAAGAGCCTGTATCTGTGTCCAGAAGTGTAAGGAAGGGAGCATATGATGGAAAATCCCGAGCTTCCAATTGAAAATGTATGCATATACAGCACCCCTCAGTCTGCACATCTCACAGAAGTAGTTTGGGCCTTGCCATAAGGGAAAAACAGTAAGAACCAGTGCTTCCGAAGTACTTCTCAGCAATCGTAGGTTCTTGGGTTTTCATTCCTTTCTTGTGTAAGTATGTGCGTATTTCAGTGGAAAGGGGAAGTATTTTAGCTAAAGAATATCGGCATCATTTCACTAGTTGAAAACATACGTAAAAAGATGAAACACATGGAAGCACTTTACAAGACACTTGGGGTTTTTTTTTTTCTTTTTTTATTTCATGAAAGAAACGATTATTTTATAGCCGAAGTCGTTTCAAGGAAAATCACATATGTGTGTTGGTGCTCACAATATAAATAGCTAAAACTATAATACACCGTGGATGGGTACGTGCTGCCACTGTCCTCACCTCTCTGACCGCTCATGTTCCTTGATTTTTTTCTCTCATTTCTGTTAACTTTTACCGTCTGTTCCTTACTGTGTAGATCTTGCCATTCAAAGAGGGTTCTGGGTGTTACGAGTGACACATTTTGCTTCGTTCTGTTCTTCTCAGACCAGCTGGCTGGTAGCTGTTCCTAAGAGCCCTTTAACCTTCAGGCTCTATAGTTAGGATTTTGTTGGGTTTTTTTTGTTTTGTTTTGCTTTGTTTTTTTGATAACGGTAGGCAGGAAGGGGAAGAAAAAACAGGACTATTTTCACAGCCTATGTTTCGTTAATTATGCAAAAGCTGTTTCTGTTTTTGTATCATGGCAAAGCAGCAAGTCCTGAAGGGAAATGGAAATACCAGTATCTGGTGGTAAGTCCAAGGTACCCACTGAAAAACAGATTTTTGCCTTTGATATTTACGGTTGAAGTCATACCAGCAAAGAGCTGCTACTCCTGCTTAAACATCAGATTTCAAGCAAAGTTGTCTCAACGAAAGCCACCAGCTAGAATTAACCTGTCTAGATTTTGAAGAACTTGAAGTGCTCTTTCTGACCTCTCTTGTTGCCACTGGTTATCCGAGGTTTTCCTCTGAACTTCTCACTGTGTGTTACCCACTGCTGATGTCTGTTAGCTTTATGGGAAGCTGCTCTTCTTTTGTAATTTCCCATTTCAGGGTACCAGCTTGTAGCACCAAGGCACTGGAATACATTGGAATTGACGTGATGTGTATCAGTATAAGGAAGTGTAATGATTTAAAAGTTTTATATAATAAATACTTATTTAATGAACAGATTCTAATTATCCTTGTCAGGCTTATCTTTGATGGAAAATACGTAGCTCTGAATTTTGCCTTTAATCATGGACTTCTATAGTATTGTTTCATGCCTTGAGTTTCATAGTTTAAGTATTCACATTTCATATTTCAGAAATAATATTCTGCGGTTGAAAATGGAGTAAAAAGGTGGGGAAAACTTTCTATTTGAAGTTAATTTTTCTAGCACTATGAATTATAATATATTTTAAAGGTTTTATCAAAGTCTGTACTGTCTAAATGCAAGAGTGTCATTGCATTTCCCAAATCTTGATCTTGTCCCACAACTGAATTTAAGTCACATGGTTTGGTTTTCTCATTTTCCGTAAGATGAAGAGACCGTTCATTACACCAGAGAACAAGCAGGCTTAAAGGAAAATGTGGCTCTCCATAGGAAAAAAAAAAAATCCTACCATCTCTCTTCCATCTCGTGTTATTCTGGGTGACAAGCGGAGCAGCCTGGGACAAGCACAAACCTCGCTGCTGTGACCACATATGCATGGCAGGGGGAGGTTGGGCGTGAGAGCGTGTGATTACTGCCACCACATGGGACAGGTATGTCACCATGTCATCAGGGCAGCCCAAGAATGTACAAAAGGCAGGAAGGGCTTGTTTCCCTCAGCACCCTTTTTGGTTGGGCCTGTAGAAAACACCAGTCCACTTCCTGCAAAACCGCATGTGGTAACCAAAAAAAAAGGAACTTGTCTTTGTGGTTGGAAGTGGGTTTCGAGCTGTGAAGACAGAAGTTCTCTTTTTTAAGTAAATTGTGTTGTTTTTCTCAAGAGAGACCTCATCCTCATCGAAGAGGAATGGGTTTGCATGTTACTGAATTGATGGCAAATCACATTTTGGTTAAATTAATGACAAGAAGTTCATTCACTTCTACTCTGTGCGCTGAACCTTCAAACGTTTAGGAATCCCAGCCTGCTGTGGAAGTAACCGAGTTGTCTATTAAGTTACGGCTCGTTTCAGATTCAATCACTGCATTTCCTTTCTCACAGAGATTTTATATTGTCTGTTTCAGGCAGGCAGTAGTCTGGAAGAAAGAGGATCTGGTGTCTATGGTGTTTTTCCTCGCTATATTGAATTTCTATCCTGTAGGTTTACAAAAGGACATGAAGTACCCTCAGAAGTTGCAGAGTTAACAATTAAGTTTTATTTTAAGTCAGGAAAGCCTATGCTAATTCCATACGGATGTGGACGTGTTGTGTCAATAGGAAGAATCCTCTCCTTTTGTGGGCCGCCTGCGCAGCAGAGCATCCTTGCCGCGAGAGCGAGCAGGCTGGAGCCTGAGAACCAACGCCGTGGGACAATAAGTTCTTTCATTTCTTGCACGAATGCCATCTTGGGTGCCAGCTAGAACTTTTTCTCTCCCTGTAGCGCCTGTTACGCACATCATTCTGTTTGCTGTATCTTTTCTAGCCCTCATTTTCGACCTCAGATTGTTTACTTGAGGGAAAATAATTTGTGCCGTTGCATTTTGCTCAGCAAAGGATAACATTGATTTTGCTTTGGATGTGGAATTGTACTTGCAGTATGCTGGGGTAAGATATGAGCTATTCTGTTTTAACTTTGAAATCTGTTACTGGGAGATCTAATTCTTTTGAAGAACTCCTCTACCATTCCTTTGTGGCCTGAAGCATCGGACTGTATCGCTCTCCTTTACAGGACTGTGGAGAAGATGGACCAATCAACATAGAATCATAGAATGGTTTGGGTTGGAAGGGACCCTGAAGATCATCTAGTTCCCACCCCCCTGCCACTGGAATTTGAGGCATCCTCTTTTTCCTCTTAATACTTACTTATTGATCATTGCCTGTAGTAACTGTGGAACCTTTCTGTAGCTGCTCTACAGATTAAAGGACAACATTTTTCTTTCCCCAGCCCAGCTAGCATCTAGCCTTGCCTCAAAGCTCCTCTTCAAAATTGTATAGCACAGGGTTTGTTGAAACACTCCTTTTATTCTCTTTTCTCTTGGTTCGGTTTATACCTCAGCAGAGGTGTGACTTCTGAGGTTCACACCCAGCAATAACCAGGAGTGGGGTAAATAAGTTCATTCTGATTTATCCTCAGGTGTTAAAAGGAATGTATATTCCTTCCTCTAAGTTTCCTGACAGTTTTGAAATTCAATCTATTGAAATCTCCCATTAGCCATTAATCAGCCACCATAAAGCTCAAGAGCTTCACTAGTTAAAAAAAAGAAAAATAAAAACATGCTGTAGGAACTTTACTAAATATAAACAAAAATAAATTGAACGTGCTGCAAACTGGCTTGAGGAGATGGATTAAAAACATCTAATTTTTTTCCTTTCTGCGGTCTGCAAATCTGTTGTTAGAGCACGTTTCCTTAACAACAGAAATCTTGCTCTGGCTTTGAAATGCCAGTTCTTGTTTGCAGCGTGACTGACCTCCCACCCTGACCAGCGTGGTTCTGACCAGGAAGTCTCGTCCTTACCCAGCAGAGCACAGGCAAGTGCATTCAAAATCCACCCTTCTTACAGTAAGCACTAAGTATGACGTACATACTCGCCCTCTTAAGAGTTGACTTGAGATTAGTAGTTTACTCCCAATATGTCAGTAAACAGCTGGCAAACATGTAATGCAACTCAGCAACAACTGCAGTTTAGATCCTGATGGATGGCTTCATAACTTTCATATAGGGTTTTTTTCCTTTTTTCCTTTAATTCTGTATCTGGCATGCAACCACCCTAAGGAATAGGCATGAACTGCACCTTGGTTCTTGGGGCATGAACTGCACCTTGGTTCTTGGGGTTGTGCTGGGCTTACACTACCAGCTCCTTACTCGAGCTCAGCACAAACTGAGATCCCATCAAAGGTCAGCCTTCATCTGGCAGATGTGTCCAGGCCTGGAGCTTCTCTGTTGAATTAGTACATCTTTAATTGTCTCGCTTCTGTGTAGTTTTGCTAGTTGATGCAAATATTTAGGGGAAAAAAAAGAAAAAGAGCAGTCTTTATGCACCAGTGTTCTTGAAGGCGTATGGCTCCACCTCATAAAGCAAGATTGAGAACATGCGTATCTTGACTATCCTGATTTTTGTGTTCAGGGAGTTTCCTTATATCAGCTCCAGGCCAGTTAGAGCCACTGGTGCGGTGAACTGTATTGTTTTTATAGTGAAAAGAGAACATGCTAAACAAATTTAGAAGCTTAACAAATGTAGGCTGTAGGAACTTTAACAAATATAAACAAAATTAAATTGAATGTGCTGCAAACTGCCTTGAGAAGGAAGGTTAAAAACATCTATTTTTTTTTTTTTCCAAACTGTACTTGCAGTGAACTGAATGTTGCTTATGCATATGAGGCATCAACAGGAAAATCTGCAGTCTGTCCAGTTGTTTCACCTCAGAGATAAGTACGTTTAAAAGCAAATCCTTGGGTTTGATTGTATCCTATTAAGTAAAGATAATAAATTTCCTTAAGACCTTAGGAATATCTAGAGTTTAGCACAGACAGCCAAGTTATTTTAATTGGTACTTTCCTGGTTACCCTATTATTACTTTCAATTAAGGACTCTTCCCATGGTATGTTAAGATGGCACATACAAATTATATCATTGCTTTATGTGGATACTTACTTTGCCCATGGTCATCAACTCAACCTGAAGGAGAATTTGTCCCATAAGACCTAATCTAGCAGGTTTGTCTTTTTTTCTAACTGAAATATTGCTGTATGTGTAGCATAGCAGCTCCTGAAGCCCTGTACAGTTTTGGTGTCCAGGTGTCCTGTAAAAGCTTATGGAAACCCAGCCGTTGATCTGGAGGGAGGCATTGTTAAACTTTGAGAACGTCCACAGGAGTCTACCTCCTAAAACTAACCATCCTTGAATAAATATTGATTCTGTGTGCTGCAGCCTGAAGTAGAGAAATATAGTGAAGTTCCTTTAATCAATTTTCTTTCTATACTTCTTTATGACAAATACATTTTAGAATATGTGTAACTGTTTGGGTTTTTTTTTTTGTAGATGTCATGGTTCTTCAAACCTACCATCATGTGTCAAAAAGAATATATATTTTTTTAGCTTCAGACCTACTATTTTCAGCTGATAAGATATTTTTTGTGGATTTTAAGAGGGCCAGAACTGATTTTATTTGAACTCTAGGCTTAGTTTTGCAGTGTTTGCCACAACAGCATAACATGCAATGCTGACCTTCTTTGTCCAGCTAGCTTTCTTGGCCTTGAATTTTCTTGTGTCAACTTAAAAAGATGAAACCATATGTCATAATTTAAAATACTTTCACAATAATTACAGTACGATGAATTGCTGTTCAAAAACTAGAAACCTACAGCACAGTTAATAAGGCTTTATGGGAAAATACTTACTACTGCTATAGCAGCTCTTTCACAGAGGTCATGGCGAGGAGCCAGGGGAGGTTGGTACACAGCTAGGCAACCAGAAAAGAACAAGTTTGTCAGCATGTACAGCTGATTACTGTGAGAATAATTTTCCATAAACATAGCCTGAAGAGTGTTTGCTTAAGGGGGGTGTGTGTGTTAATTTTTCACTAAACTTCCTAAAAGCTAAGCCATTTTTAACTGTGGTAGAAAGTTTCAAATCAGAAGGAATAGGCTCAGTACAATTTCTTTACTATTTCAATGCTACCTACACATTGCAGTAGGATGACATATTTCAGTATATATAGGCAATATAGAATTATGCCCATAATGATACCTAACGACAATTATTTTGGATACCTTTTTTGATTTCTACTAGCTACAGAGATCAGTTGAGGACAACAGAACATGAGAAATGTTCATAGTAATGGCAGAAGAGAAAGCCTGTAGTCACCAACTCCATGTATCAGTACAGGCTGGGGACTGATTTGTTGGAGGGCAGCTCTGGGGAAAAGGACCTTGGCATCCTTGTGGACAAGAGGATGACCATGAGCCAACAGTGTGTCCTCACCACCAAGAAGGCCAATGGCGTCCTGGGGTGCATTAAGAAGAGTGTGGCCAGCAGGTCGAGGGAAGCTATCCTCCCCCTCTGCTCTGCGCTGGTGAGGCCTCACCTGGAGTGCTGTGTCCAGTTCTGGGCTCCTCAGTTCAAGAAGGACAAGGAACTACTGGAGAGGGCCCAGCACAGGGGCACTAAGATGATGAAGAGCCTGGGGCACCTTCCATCTGAGGAAAGGCTGAGAGAGCTGGGTCTGTTTAGCTTGGAGAAGAGGAGGCTGAGAGGGATCTTATCAATGCTTATCAATATCTAAAGGGTGGGTGTCAGGAAGATGGGGCCAGGCTCTTCTCAGTGGTGTCCAGTGACAGGACTAGGAGCAATGGCCATGAACTGGAAAAAGGAAGGTTCAACCTGAACATGAGGAAACACTTCTTCCCTGTGAGGGTGACAGAGCAGTGGTACAGGCTGCCCAGAGGAGTGGTGGAGCCTCCTTCCCTGGAGACTTTCAAAAGCTGCCTGGACTTGTTCCTGTGTGATCTACTCAAGGTGATCCTGCTCTGGCAGGGGGCTTGGACTAGATGATCTCTAGAGGTCGGTTGGACTAGATGACCTCTAGAGGTCCCTTCCAACCCCTACTATTCTGTGAATCTGTGAATCGTGCTTGTGGATGTCATGTAGATTGCCTACATGTAACCCTAAGACATAAATTTACTTTCTTTTCTAGGTTGCTCATGGTTATAACTGTACCGTAACTCAGTGGGAATATGTGTGGTTTTCTAAGCCTTATGGTGCTTTGTAACACGAAATCTCCAACCAAGTATAACTGAATCATAGTTCCAATCTCCAAAGCAGATTTAGGTGTGTGCAACTGCTGCACGGTATCCATACTTCTCCTGTCTCTGGCCATGTCTGTGTGCAAGGTCAAGTCTGGAAGAGAGTATTGAACAGGCCTGTGTCATATGGAGAATTCCTTCACACTGAAATAATCCAGTGTTAGCTGCTTGCCTAAGGAATGGAATAAGGCAGATGGACTGAAATAAATGTATGAGCTGTCACCTTAAAAAAAAAAAGAGAAAATTCATTTTTACGCTGAAAAAAAAAATGGTTTTGATGAAATAATAACCCACTCAAGTTTTAAAATTGTTCTTGAGTATACAGAATGTTTGCCAAAGTCTGACCATGTATGGTTTATTTCAAATATGATGCAATCCATAACCTGCAGCCTGATTAATTTTTGCAATATGAGCTGTCTTTATCCATGATTTATTGTCTTCGAATATGAGGAGGATCAGAATATTAGACAGAAGGATCTCAGTGGCTCTGAGGATGAGTCATGGGAATGAGATGAAATTCAGTAGTACAAAGCGCTGTGCTTAAGTGTCTCAGTTGAGAACGAGGGAGGGGGAGGCCTGAGAATGGTTGGGAGCTGCCCTGGCAATGTAGCCTTGGAAAGGTGAATGCAAGCCCCTGGGGCCTTCGGGGCAGAGATTCCCGCTAAAGCCAGGGAGGTATGAGTGCTGTTGTGCAGGGCCCTAATGCACCTTATCAGAAATAATGTGTGTGATTCTCTCTCTCTGTTTTCTCGAAGATGAATTTAGATTGGAACAGGTTCAGAGGAAAGATAGCATGTCTGGGAGAATAGGAAAGAGGAGATGAGGTATCACGGCAAAACAAAATGATAGAAGGCCTGAGAAAAGATGTAACTATTTAAATCTAGTGCACTTCCTGATCATTGCATAGGTACAATTTCTGTCGAATAGATATAATTTCTGTGCATACGTGTAATTTCTAGGGAATCTACAATGGCTGCATCCTCATTCATCAGGTGATGAGGTACCTTATCAGAGGTACACATCAGAGAAGAAATATCTTTTTTGAAAGGAAAGGGCAACATTGGTTCAAGAAAAATGTTTAGAAATTAATGGTGAAGACATTTGGACAGAAATTTACAGATTTCTAATTGTGACAATAGTCTGTAATGTGCCTCCAGCAGGATTAAGTGGAGGCAAAAAATTGATCTGCTTTTAAGCTGGAGCTCAAGACATTTATTAAAGTGATTTGATAAAGTGTTGCTTTTAACACCAAAGGACGGAACTCAGTAATTCAGAAAATCCCTTTAGTTTTTCTTCTAATATTTGACTTTTAGGTATCTTACCATCTAAAAAGTAATAGTAAAACCAGTCACGACTATGGAAGGAATTCAGAATCCTTCTGTCTTAAGTTGTGTAAAACTAATAAATGATTTGGGGTCTGTTGGAGAACAGTAGCTTCTAAACAGATCTGTCAAATCATAATTTAAGTCTCTGTTTAGTCTGCAGCGGTAAAATGGCTCTAAATAGAAAATACATGATAAAATATGTCTAATGGGTCTTGTCAAAAAGCATTTTCATTCTATTTAGCACTTTCCAATAATAGACAATCCCTACTGCATTTAATAAAAAGTAATAAAACTGCTGAAGCCAGAACTGATTGCTTGTTAGTTTAAAACAACAACAAAAAGTTTATAACCTCTCTTCACAGTGTACTGCTTGCTCTCTGTATCTAGAAGTCAGTGGCTAAATAAAGTGTTTCTGGGAGGAAGTTTCCATTCTGAGTCATGAGCACTGGATTGACAACCATTATAGCAATTTAAATGCAATCCTATTAAACAATACACTTCTATAAAAGCTGAAGGACAGATTTCTTTCACTGGGTGCGGGGGCACTAAGCTGCAGTATCTCGGGGAATGGCTTGTAGAGAATTTGTGTAGCTATAAAAAGCGGTAAGGCTGGGAACTGCCAGGCTGGAACACCTCTAGCATCCCATCAGGAGATCAGGATATCTAATGGTACAGGACCCACCAGCCAGCAGCAATTATCTATATGATGTTTGCCCACAGGAATAAAGCAACAGCCACATAAATAAAAAATTGTTGGGTTTTCTTTCAATATTGCATTAGAGCTGCATATTGTTCTTGCAAGCATCTTTTGAAACAAGCATGTCAATAAAACGCAAACTGCTATAACAATACTTCCTGGTGTGTATTTAAAATGTACACAATTTAGAAAAATAATTTCCTCTAAGCTTACTTTGTGTATTCATCAGCATTCACTCTGTCACCCATAACTATCAATTTGGCACCATATCGAGTTCACTCTCATGCAACTGCAGAATATGGCCACAGGTTTTACCCTTCTACCCTCTGAGTAACATGTAAGTGAAAAATGTAAATGTGCTAAAAATTATTAAAAAATGCAAACACCACTCTTGTAACAGAAAAATAAGATATGCATAGGGGAAATTATGTTTTCCAATATTAAAGATAATCGTTTGGTGAATGTAAAGGCCAGTCAACCCACTCAGCATGCTGAACATACACATCGAGGAGAAAACTAGAGAGATCACAGATGATGTTGTAATGATGCAAAAGGAGAATGCTGAACAAAGGATCTGTGAAGATGTCAGGCAGCTTTCTGGAACAGCAGAGAAGACAACTCTGGCAGGCTGGGAGTGCATGAGATTCCTGTTCTGAATCGCAGCACTCACAAGTGCCAGCACGTGATCACACTTCTGTGAGGCTGTCCCTAGTCGCTGGGCTGGGCTTGTGGTGATGTCTTTGGACACAGACCGTCCGTGGGGGTGGGCAGTTCTCAAAGCCTACACAGCTACACGAGCATAAAAACCACCACAGCCAACGTGATCCCTTCTGCCCATGGCTGGTCATGCACACGATCCAAGTCATTTCTTGCTTTCACCCTTCTACTATCACAACCTTAAGATCAGTTAAGATCTGGCACTGGTATTAGCTTCCTGGGGAAGGGCATCTCAAGGTGACCACAAGCTGTATGTGGGGACGCAAACCCCGTGCAGCTCAACACTGTGCTTAGCAGAGGAGAAGAGTGCCAAAAGAGAAATGCAATGAGACCATGCTGCTGGTAGAGAGCATTACGATGAGCATTTTCTGTCTTGTAGCATCATTTTGTTCACCATCTCTGTTTCTACGTGTTATTCCTTCTTTGTTAATTTAAAGCAAACACTTCCTTACTGTTAGTGGTCATTTGGTCTAACTTTCCCTTCTCCCTGAAAAGTGCAGTTACGAATAAAAGTTCAAAGTTTGCCCTTTGCTGTACTTGTTTTTCTCTTGATGAAACTGAATAGCTAAAGTTATGCCAAATGTTTTAGCAAGCAAACAAACAAGACCCAGTAAACAATCTACACAAGTGAGTTGTGTTTCAACACATGCTTCTGAGCCAGCAGTCAGAGAATTAAAATATTTGGAAACAAAATCGTCCATTAACCAATGCAGTTCATAAAGTTAATCAGCCACAACATACTCTCTAAAGATTAGCAGTACTCTCGCACCAGGGGGTAACCCCTCTCCCCCAAGCAAAATAGGCACTTTACAAGCCTGTGATGCATCAGTACTTCACAATAGTCCACAGTGCAGAAAGCAGCATGCTCATTTACAGCTGGTTTCATTAAAATTGCCATGTATTGCTAAGGTGGGAATATTTGTGCATGTTTATATATGTATGATAATGTATACTTGTATTAGTACAGATATCACTGATTTTTCTTGTCCTGCACTGCCATTCCAACAGGGATGCATCCTGGCCACTTGAGTAAAGGAAAACACTCACCAGAGAAGAACCATTTGCCTTCAACTATCTTGAAGAGCATCTTTTGTCTTTGGCCTTTCAAATGCATATTATACCAGAGCTTTTGCACCAGCTAAGGCTATAACTGAAATTTTAATGCAGCTGTACCTTCCAGATGAGCTCTTATAGCTCAGGGCCTGAGGACAGGCAGGACTACAAGAAGGTAGAGCTTTTTACTTAGAAAGCTTTGAATAGCTCTGTTCCTCACATGGACTTTTAAAGTTGCTGCTGGTCATGCAAGGTCATTTGAATCCAAAGCCATGCGGAAAACCTTCTGCTCTCAAAGTGCCAATGTGTTTGCAGGATTTGTAAGGAGCTGGAATGTATATGTAAACCTCCTCCTATGGTAAACGTTCACAATGAATCAGAGAGATCTGTAGAGGGTGCAAGCTGAGCTCAGTTGATGTGTGAGGATTTAAATGCGCTGTGAACCTGACTGGTTCCCCAGTGTCTGGTCTTATCTGCAGTGACATAGATGAGATTTTTACCTATGAAGGATGTGGGAACAATCCTGGACCCCCAAACCACCATAACTCAGTGCTCAACTCTTCTGTATTCTCATTTCAGCCATTGCCTGTTTTAAGACTTAAAATCTTAAACCATTCTATCAAATCCATTTATTATATATGACTGAAAGGACTTCTGACCCTCTTGAGCTTAATGGAAGATAATGAATGTATAGAGACTTGTTAATAAATACTAAGATTCTTAAAATATATTATTATTAAATGAAATTCCAAATTCTCCTGCTTTGGTTTTTGTCTTGTGTTATTATCTGAGTGCTAAATAAATGTTTTTTGATTGATAAATCTTAGTGATGATAAATCTGGATAAATCTTTTGATGCCTTCCATTTCATATTAGTAAATTTATTCCCAGTGTTTTTAATGCTGTCTCATTTTTCCCTGTCACAAATGCTGAAAAAGAGAAACTGCATTAAGGTGTTTCCCATTTTAATGCGGGTAGATGAAGGAAGTGCAGAGAATGCAACAATTAACATGGCAATTGGCATGACAAATGATAGTGGCCAAGCTCTCTGCAATTACAAAACCAGCTCTGGGTTATCTCAGTCTCACTCAAAATTTTGTTCAGCCTGATGAGGCAAAATTTAAAATGAAGAGGATTTTCCATTGAAATTATGCACTTGTCTTTCGTTATACTACAATGATGGGCTGCAAATGGCAGGAGAACAGATTTGGGGAACGATTCCATCTGCATCACTCTCAGACCTGGGGTGCTGCAGGAACAGCTTCTACTCTCAGTGACATTTTCAACCCAAGAAACACAGCAGGAGATGAAAACGTGGGTGGAGTGGCTAGCATTTACATGAGCCAGACTGCTTCTAACATCAAAAGAGATTCAGTCCGAGAATTGGCCAAAGGGTCACCCAGCTTCTTGCCTTGCCTAAGGCAGTATTTCCATAATGATTTTGGTCTGTGCAAATGCTTCCTACAAACGTGGAGTCAGGCAGCCTAGGCAAACTCCTAAATTTGCCCAGGGCTTTGTGATGGGCTAGGAATTGTCCCCTTTCCTTAAACAATTCACATCTAACTACTCAACAGTTTGTCTTACCCAAATCATGTCTATACTGTGTTTCTGTAACATTTCATTTTTTGAATACATGTTCTCAGTTTATTGCACAAGATTCTGATGTCTTTCCTCACCAGGTGAATAACTGTGCTGGTTTGCTACATGCACTTTTAAGCTGTCTTGCTTAATCTCTAGAAATTCATAGGGAGCTAATTATAGACTTGCTAAGTAAGATTTCAGGGAAGCATTTTCTTATGATTTGCCTTTACAACTTTATATATATAAATATATATACACGTATATGTCTCTATATTCTTATGATTCTTCATGACTAAATGCTACAATTATTTTACAAGGTGCATCCATGTAGTGCCCTTCTGAAGAGAAGAAGTGATCATGGGAAGGAGATCTCAGGGAGTATGTATCCCATCTGGAATCCCTGTAGGTGTTTCCTGAGTCAGCAGCTCCGAAATGGAGACCTTCATCTCCTTGAGGGTAAGGTGCAGCATAAAGCCCAGATGAATAATCTAGCATCTTAACCTTCAAGAACTGGAAACTCTGAGAGCTGTGTCCAGAAATGTGTGAGTGTCAGGTGTGTCCAACCAGGGTTGTGTCTTTGTCCTGGCAGAGAATCGGAACCCCTCACAAGGGTGAGGGGCAGAGAGCAGTCCCAGTGCTGGGGGAGTGAAGGTGGATGTCTGTTTTCCTGCATGAGCTTTGGGCAGCAGAAGGCTCAGAACTGCTGTCCTGTGTCATACCAGGAGGATGGACGGATGGACCTGTCCCACCTCTTCCTCTCAGCAGAGATGATCCACACCTTGCAGGTGTAGGGGTACTGTTGGGCAGCAAAATTGACCATCCTGCCCATTTTCTCCCTATGCTTCTGGTAGCAGCTAGTCCTGTGACAGGGTCAAGGGAAGGAGCTGTACCCAGGCGCCATGAATTCTGACCTCCTGTTCAGCAATGGGGAAACGTCCTCTGAGCTTTGCTCAAAAGGGGTAATGCCAAGGCAGAACCATATTCTTTGCACAAGTACCTGATTTTGGAAGATGGATACTCTTGTGCTAGGTTTTGCTTTACAGCTCAGCTCATACTCTGCCACTGATTTTGGAAAATAGTCGTAATTAACAACAAATATCTTAGGGTTGACTTGTCTTTCAGTAAAAAGAGGAATTACAATTATTTTGCACATTGACTTTTGTTAATGCTATTTTGAATGTACACTTACCAAAGGCAAAAAGAACTGAAAACACCTCTAAATGTAAAGAAACCAGTGCTAAAATATACAGTTCCTCTCATAGGTTCACCACAAAGGATCATGGCACAGCGTGTGCAGCCCTATACTGAGCTATTTTAATGGCTTGTAATTCAGTTTTGATCTTTAGAGCTTGTTCTTGAAATCCATGTTTAAGAGAGTCTGTATTAAGTAATTTGGAGTGCTGAATTAAATATCATCCCCAGGGCTCAAAAAATCTTGATAATATCGTTTATGTGAGGCACAAGGGGTGGGATTCAATTGACTGCGTGCAGATCACTCCAGGAGCTTTCTACATCTATGCTAATCACATCATTTTCCCTCTATAACCAAAGAAGAGAAATAAGCACTCTAAGGGTATGAGTCAGCTGGTCTGTTTCAGATATCTGGTATACGGTGAGATGAACGGCACCTTAAAAACAACCATTACTCTCTAGAGACTTCAAAAGGAGCCTTGGTGACCAGTTCAGGTATAGACATTTGTACTGGTGGTATCTGAAGAGAGGTGAATCCCACGGACATGACTGACAGTAATTATGGGCATGCTTTTAAATGAATGAGCTCAAACACTACACTTTTTACTCGTAGCCCTAGAGCTGTTTGCATATTAAACAAGATGGTAATACTCTACCATCAACAATATTATTGGTCTTCTCTATTCTGTCTGTAGGTTGCTGACAAGCCTGGCTAGTCCTTTAAAAGTAGAGGAAATCAAGGTATTAAAAACAAACAAATGAAAAAAGGGCTGAGAAAAATGAGCCTGAACCTTGGTAATTCTCAGAGTGAAGGCACGGGTCTCAGTTTTTAAGCAAACTGTAATCCTCTATGTGGGGACTTGAACAATTTGACTCACTTCTGTGAGTAAGATATTGTCACTGCATATGTAGCCATTATTTTCTTGATAAACATATTTTAGCTTGTTTGGTTGTTGTGATTTTTTTTTTTTTTAATTTTCTAGGGCTGACCTCAGAAGGGTTTTTTCAAAATCGTTTATAGACATTAGCCGGTGCCTCAGAAATCTGTGTGGCATGGCAAGTTATCAAAATATGGTGCACATTTTGCATGATAGAGCACAGCTCTGCTCTGAAGTCTTCTGAAACAATGAGTATTTTTTAAACTCAAAAGGCTGCTCTGTAGAATTATGAGAACCAGAAAAAAAAGGGGAGGAGGAGGGGGAGGGAAATGAGAGAAAATTTAAAAACAAACTAAATTTACTAAAGAAAATTTCATCTTCACCCACAAGATGGTGCCACTTCCTCAACTTAAAGTACAATTTCCTTTGAAAACGGTACCAAAATGACACTTATCAAATTAATCCCCCGTGAAAAGGGTGTTGGAGCACAGAAGTCCTATTAGTACCTTTAAAATAGTGTTTAAATGGGATTTAAATGACATGGTCCTTGTGTTGCCCCTCTGCACTACAGTAAGGTACATGAATCCAGGGACATATTTGCTAATGTGCATGATGGAAATAGCCTTTTAGTGCATATTGTCCCTGCCACTCCTCAGAGTCACAGCCCTCTGTCTGAGTGGGTTTCAGTTTCTTTCTGTGCACCATAAGAACAATTATTTAGCAAATTTCAAAGCATGATATCTAAGGAAGTGTACTGGAGATGGGTGATCTGCGCAGATATGACTGCAATTTCAAAAGAGTGGGGTTGCCAGTGTGTGGCTGAGAACACATCTGAGGCCCTTCATTGCTGGGAATGATTAATTGGGTGGAAAGCTACCAGCTTTCCTTTAGGTTGCTGCTGGGTTTACAGAATTGGCAGGGAGGGGAAGAAAACATGATATCTAAGGAAGTGTACTGGAGATGGGTGATCTGCGCAGATATGACTGCAATTTCAAAAGAGTGGGGTTGCCAGTGTGTGGCTGAGAACACATCTGAGGCCCTTCATTGCTGGGAATGATTAATTGGGTGGAAAGCTACCAGCTTTCCTTTAGGTTGCTGCTGGGTTTACAGAATTGGCAGGGAGGGGAAGAAAACAACTAAACTAAATGCAGAGAAAGAGTAAAAAAGCAGAACATTTGCAGTATCACTTTATAGTCGGTTCAGAATAAGACTTTTTAGGATGGTAACTGCTGTTTATTATTATTTTCACCTCATTATGGGTGAAAACCTGAAAGAGCAAGAAACAAATTTATGGTTTTGTATAACACTTCACCTATAAAGTTAACATGAAGTCAGATGCTGAAAGAGTAGAAGACGGCAAAAGAGGCAGCCCCTTGGCAGGTGTCTGTCCACGCCCTTGGCTTCCCTTTGCTCATCCTCTTCCAGTCCCTCTGAATGCCTTGGCCTTTGCCCCGACCTTCTCCCACCCATACAACAGCATCTGCTACCTGCTTCCCTGGTTGTTTTCCTTCTCTGCTTCCCTTCACACGCATTCAGTAGCTGCTTCTTCTGTGAGTCACCAAAAGAGTGCAGGGAAACAAAACAGCATGGAGGGTCTCCCTGCTTTTATTTGGGGTTTGAGTGTCCCAAAAATACTGCCTAGTGATGCAAAACATTGAGCAAACTTGACCATGTGCATCACTGCCAGTCCAACACATCATGAGAATACGTTTTAATTTACTAAGAATAGAGGTGTAATTTTGTGTTTTATCATGGGAACCCTAATCTGCATTTAAAGTGGAAAAATCAGCCTTTTATGCAAATGAATTGTGTGCCTGATTCCTTCTGAAACTCAAAACACATAGGCTCCTACATTTCTCAGGCAGTCTTCTGAGTTTTATTTGAGAGTATAATCCCAAACTGCTCCCATTCACAGGGTTAGGAACAGCAGGGTGAATGACTGACATGGTTTTAAGTGTTCTTATTGCCCAACAAACTCTTCTGAAATGTAGAAACCCCAATACAAGTAGCTGGATGACAAAGCATGAATTCTCCTCCCAACCATGAAGCAAGTCATTGTCTCATTCTGCCTGGCCCAGGTGATAAGGTGTCATCCCTGTGGTAACCCCTAATTCTGGAGGGAACAGGTTATTCACCCAATGGGTGTCAAAAGGGATCGTTTACTTCAAATTGCGTAAGTATGGGATTTTGCATGACGCAGGGTAGTATAATGGCTCCATACCTCGTTTATTTAGGCAAGCTGCAAGACTGAGGATGTGTCCCTAAATCACGCAGAGTGTTTCTCCGATCCGGTTCCTTATGGGAGTTCCCCATATGCATATGCAGCCTGTGCTTGAAAAATTAAAATTAGTTTAAAGATGAAACACAAACTTCTAAACAAAATGACTGTACTATATCCTTGTTTTATGCAAAAATCTGGATTTGAAGTTATCTTGCAAGACCCTTGTTTTTTACTAGTTATTTAAGAAGCAAAACTACATTTCATTTTTATTAAAATGCCAAAATAAAGAAAGATTAATAGAAAGAAGAGAGAAAGGAAACAGAAAAAGCTTCAAAATTAAGGGTAGGATTTTTAAAGAAGTGGATATAATTTGGGTTAAATCTTATTAGAAACCTCAGTACACCATATTTCTAAATAGATCTACTTTTATTACATAATTTTCTTTAATATTATACCATATTTTTAGAGGAAAAAGCCTTTATTTGGTGCTCTTTAAAGTCATAATTAACGTCTTCTGTGAGAAAAAAAGGAGGTGTTGATTTCAGACAGTGGCTTTTGTGTTTCACCATTAAGATGAAATCATATTTCCTTGTAAAGCAAAACAAAGCCCTCTGGTAGGAAGGGGAAGGAGGAAGGAGTAGCAAAGGCAGGAAAATATAGCTTCTGTATCTGGGTAGCTTTTGGAGCACATGATCCAAACTGTGTTCTCCAGGCCAGGAAAAACATTTGCCTTTTTCTCCTATTTTCCTCTGTACAATTCATGGAAAACTTTTTTTTTTTTTTTTTTTTAGACTAGGTCTGATAGTTTGGGACTGGTTTTTAGGTTCCTGTGCTAAGCTACATGTAGCCGGGTTAAGGCAATTTGCCTGGCTAAGATAGGCTCTCATTCAGAGAGAAAGCAGCAAGGACTGAAGAAAAATAATGTAAAGAAGAAAAAGAAGCTGGAAAGGAATTTCATGGATAAGAAGGCTGGCTATTAGAAAGGGCTTGTGTCAGGGGCATGAGATGGCTCTCTCTCCATGACTGGTGGATGGTTTCTTTTTGGTGCTCTGGCTGCAGAGCATTACCACACCTGCAGACGCAGCTGCCCCAGGGTCCTACAAACATCACCCATTTACTCTCTGTTTTAGCGTGATTTAATGAAGGTGAGCAATGCCAGTGGAGTCTGGATGCTGGTTCACCATTCCCCCATCCCTTTTTCATCTTCAACACTTTCAGAGTATTTCCTCTTTCACTTCTCCCACACAAAGAGCTTTTAAAAGGCCAAGGAGCATGACCAAAGCAAACACTTCTGCAAATACCTATATTTATCACATTTCTACTAGCTGACAAACAACTTTCTGACAACATTTCATGAGGCTGAGTGTTCAACAAAGAAAAGGGCTAAATAATTCCAGAAAAACAAAAATCTTGGGTTTATCAGGAGTTTACTGTTACCCTCCCCAATTATCCAAGTTCTGGTTTATAGCACAGACTTTAGAAAATGATTCTAAAGTGCAAAGTACATTTTCTGAGCAGTGGGTTTGTGATTGTGCTTATACGTATATATGCATAGATCAGCAAAGACTTATTTTCAACAAAAAGTTTTTTTTCAAGTGCTGTCTAATTATTTTTTATTAGCATCCAAAAGTGCTTACTGTGGAGTGAAAAATCTTCTTTTTCAATATAGAGGAATAACCTGATCTCATGAGTCTTCTATGATCCTGTTTGTTTCCATACCATGTTAGAAAATCTATGTAAATTGTGGAGACATTATTTAGCCACAGGCCCCAGCTTCTGCTTTCTGGCTATACAATACAAACAGAAGAAAGTTGCCTTGCAAAAGTATGTGGGAAGTCGTGGCTGTTCTTTCGCTTCCTCTTTAGTCAACATAAATTGAAATTTTTTTCTCCCTATTCATTTATCTCCTGCTGTTGCTTGAAAGCGCCATCAGGCCTGTGAGTCAGTCACCTCTCTGCATGAAGCTGAACAATAAATTCCATTTCTTCCTCCTTGCACTTTAAATAGAACTTCTTTCCTCTGTTCAACCAGAAACGAGGTCTGTTACCAACTCCCTTTGGTGTGACAATGAAAATTCACCTACATTCCAAAAAAAGTGAATGCAAAACAGGTTTGGTTTTTTTTTTTTCTGTAGGAGTACCAGAATAATGGCAGTATCACAGAAAAAAAATTAGGAAAAGGTCTTTGAGTAAAGTATCTCTTCAGATAGCAGCATCTCAGACCTGGTGACTCTTATCTTCAGGGAAATGTGTTCAGCGAGTCAGCCCAGCTTAGATGCACTGAGAGTTGGGGAGCCACAGATCTGATTTTGTGAGACTTGCTAATAGAGCATTTATCTTTCTAAAACTACATTCTGATTGTGATAAGCTTATAAATATTTGCAGGCTTTGAACTTTAAACTCATTTTCTATCTTTGTATTGTGTCTTTGTAGTAGACAGGGTAAGATCTCAGCTATCTATGTGCAAAGGCCTGGTATGCTGAGTGTATTCTCAGGAGCTCCTTGCAAGAATACCTAAAACCCAAGATTGACCAAACCACTCGATACATCCAGAGAATGTTGTTAAGGTGCACGCTTTTTACATTTATCCATGGGATTAAACATTTGTGGAAACGCAGAGGCGTTGCTCTAAGAGGTTCTGTCTTAAATGAATTTTTAGGTTCTTTAGAAAACATAAGGAAAGGAAAGGGGCTTTAACTTTAATTTCTTACATTTTGCATTCAGCTAAGAAGGAACTAGATGTTTCTTGGCCAGAATTTCTAACCTCATTGCAAAATTTCCTTGTAACACTGTTAAACCCCTCATCTTTCTCTTGACAAAACCAGATTGCTAGCCCAAACTAGTGTTGGTGTTGGCTGATCTGCAATTGCTTTGGTGTTCACAGGTCTGGCCTTTATTGCAATCTAAACCTGTGCACACCCACTGTCCTTTCCTACGTGGCAGAAGTGCCACTCACATGCAGGTTATACATATGTTATTCAGAGACGCTCCTACTGGAAGGAGTTTATATATTTATAGTCTGATGCCTCCCAGCAAAATAAGTGGGGTAGGTTGGATTTGGTCCTGCAGTTTGAGGGAAGAGGATACGACACTGGGTTAGGGGCTGAGTGCCGGCAGCAGGCGCCAAGCACTTTTCTAGCAGAATTGACCTGAACACCCTTAACTTCAGCCCAAATTCACTGAAAGCTTGTCAGAACAGGGTGCTCTTCCCCAAAAATGTGTCGGTGATAAGCGTGGATGAAAAGGCAGCTAACAGTCAGTACCAGCACCCCAAACTTGTCCCTGTCCAAACAGAAAGCTGGAAGAAGCAGCTCATGGTTAGCAAGATATTTTTAGAGTGTCTTTTAGTTTATCTAGCCATAAAATCAAATGTTCAGTATTTATGATTAAATGTGTTCAGAAATGCAAGAGAGGGACCTAATCATTTCACGCTCTAGCCCTTGAAGGGATAGGTTTATAAAATTACGTAAGGGCTTAAAGTGCAGATAATTATCTAATAATATTTTCAAAAGCAACAAACCTTGTTCAGTGCTGCCAGTCTTATGCCCAAAGATAGCTAGGTGCCTGACTGCACTGCAATCACCGGTAAACAGGAATTAAATATTTGGGTATTTTTACATCTATGAGCCCTTACTCCTATGAAGCCCAGTCAGTTCAACTGCTTTTAACACCATCAGGAAGTGCCTGTTTGCATCTTTAGGCAATGATATGACTGGAAATCTGACCACAGAGGCACAGGACCTCTTACTTCACATTAACTTTAAATAAAATAGACCCTTAGGAGTGAAATTCAGTTCCAGGTGCATGTATGGGCTTGAAAAGAAGCCCATAGCCCACAGGTTAATCAACTTGACAACATTTATTTTAAAAATCGGTATTAAAAATCAGTCTAATACTGGATTATTCCTACCCCCCTTTTTTTCCTAGTTATTGAGCATAAGGAGTTATGGTGTAAGCAGTGTAGAATTTCATTTCTTCTAAAACTCTTCAAAGAAATGTTATTAAATGTATATTCTTCATAGAATTGTTATATTAGTCCAGTTGTTTAATAAGATGTGAGGTTTTTAGAAGCATTTATTATTCTGAATGCATTTGTGACACGATGTAGAACCTGGATTTTAATATGTATCAGGACTTTAATATATATCAGTGCTGGTGAACAGCAGAACAGCAGAAACTGCAGAAGCTGTGGATGCCCCATCCCTGGATGTCTTCAAGGCCAGGCTGGATGAGGCTTTGAGCAACCTGGTCTAGTGGAAGGTGTCCCTGCCCATGGCAGTGGGGTGGAACTGAATCTTTAAGGGCCCTTCCAACCCAAACCATTCCGTGATTCTATGATTCGTGTTTTTCTCATAGTCTTTAGCACTAATATCAATTACTACTTGGTAATTAATTAGGAAAAATACATGCTAATTATTTTGTCAGTTATCCCAAAAGCAAGCAACCAACCAGTTCTGTATTTGAGAACAGACTGTATCTTATTCAAGTGTCAACCCATATTCCTGTTGTGATTTCCCGAGGCATTTCTCTCTTGATGCATAGGAAGCCAGTTTATATTTATCAGGAATTAAACTTTGAAATAAAAATATCATTATTTTTAGATGGATAATAAGAGGCTGGGAACAGCTGAACTTCCTCTCCAGCTCTAAACAAATACCAGAATGTACAGCTCTCTTCCTCAAATCCCTTCCATTAAAGATCTTGGTTTCATTTGTAATTCAGATAAAACCAAAGCATAAGTCTCTCTCTGAATTATTCCCCTAACAGTCTGTCCCTACAGTTCCCTTTCTTCTGCTGCAGCCGTCATTCCTTCTGTCCCAGAGAACATTTTCTGCCTCTCCTATAGCCATGCTGGGGATGAGCTTTGGCTACCGAGAAGGAGCAGAATTTGGGAAGGCTCCCCAAATAGATTCCCACCACCTAGATTCAGGGACACACAGCAAGAGTCAGGTGCTCTGCAAAAAATATCTCAGGCTGCTTTGGGCTTTCAGATTTAGCAGAAGATTTGTGCAGCACAGGGAGAGGCTGGCAGGAGCTAGGCTGCAAATCCTGGTGTCACTCTCCTGTCTGTCAGAATTCTATATATACACACACAGGCATCCCTTTGTCAGATGGCAGGAATCAATAGCTGCTGACTCATGGCAATTGTCGCACCTCCCTCGTGATCTTTGTTTCTCAAATACTAAATGATACTGTAAGATCAATTAAAAATAACAACAGGAATGAAACGCACTGAGTTCTTAGTGCCCACACGAGTGCAGGTAGAAAGAAAGGTGAAAACCTGAAATCTGTGGTGCATTAGAGTATCACACTGACTTGTATTAAGCATTAGTATTGCCATGAAGTAGTATTGCAAAACAGAAACTACTTGTTCTCATAGCTGCTTCTTCTGTTCTGGGTTGTCTGGGGCTGTTTCATCATCCTGAACGCATGCTTTTTGCTCTTGCTGGCTTTTTTTCCCCAGTGGCTGGAGGGATTTCTCTTGTTCTGGCAGTTCACAGTGGAAGTTTTAATTGGAAAGTTATTCTTTGAGAAATGAAGATATTTGAACAGATAGAACAAAGAAGCTAACCCTTACAAGTAGAGTAAGTGTGTAGTAAGGAGGAGGTGGGCAGCAGCTGGATTAGCAGCCACCATCCAAGGGACAGATGCATCTAGAAACACGTTGAGAAAGAGGCTTTTCACACATGCGTCAAGTTGATCTGCGCTCACGAGCCTAGAGGCTTAGCTAATTGGGTTGAAGAGACTTTTGCAATGGCTTAAAAAGGAAGATGGATATAAGCCCAAATACAAAAACCTGTCTATTCAAATCTACCCTTTGTCCTATGTTCTATTTTAGGTGAACAAATTGTGCTTTGTTCTAAACAAGCTGTTGCTGATCCCTGGCAGGTGCTCGGGGGAAGCCATGCCGGCCGGGTGACCCTGCTTTCTGTGCTGCGGGATGGGAACCCCGAGCGCGGGGCTGCGGCATGGGGCTGCTGGACTGTGGAGGAATGGCGAGGGCCACCTCGGCTGCGTGGATGGGGTGCACTGTCTGACCCATGGCATGGTTGGGACAGCTGTTAAATGCACTTTATAGCATACCTACTGAGGGTGTTGGGCAGCAGTCATTAATGAGAGGTTATTTCAGCCTTTCCCATTGTAGAAGGGATGCTAAAGCCCTCACAGAGCATGTAGATATGGGCACAAGTCTGTCTGTCTGTGCCATTGCATGTCCTTCCTTGACTGCAAACATCAGCCAGAATCTTAGGAGGGGCTCAGGTCTCAGAGATCATCTCTACCTGTTGATGGAAACAACCTACTGAGAAAAAGGCAAGAAAAACAGGGAGTCATGCTGCAAGCTGGAGAACCGGTGCAGGAGAGATCTTCTGTACATGCCTCAGCCTTGGGAAACCTCAATTTGGAGCTCAGTCAGAGATGAGACACAGGCACATAGGGAACTTGCCTTTATTATTTCAAGGGCTCAGGGAGCTACTTATTTCCTATTTAATTCAAATAGCTGTGCAGATTTGGAGTCAAATGTGACAACAACAACATCAAAAATGTCTGTAGTTGTTCCAATAATTCTCTGTACTAATTTCCTGTATTTATTTCAAATGTAATAATTAAATGGCAATAGTCAAAATGAGGAAATATGAGGTTTCCTTCTTTTACACTTTGCAGTTCCCACATGGGAACGTTTCTGACCTCCTTGACTGCAGTTACAATACACAAATGCCCTTGACTATCATACTCCTGCAGGTAGGGACTCCTTCTAGGCATCCCTATACACCTGATTGGGTTTTGACTGGTCATTGAGGTAAAATGTAGCTGTTTAAGCTGTTGTCATGCTGAATCATTTTAAAAGCCTCTTTGAGGAACACAGAAAGGTGTTGTGATATTGCTGGTCACTCCTGCCCTGTTTTGATCATTCACACTATCCCATGGTGCTCAGCCACTGGGATCAGGAACTGGCAGTTTCTGGGGTCTTCTTGCAGGTGTCATGTTTAAGGAATAAAAAAGACTGAGCACTTTGGGTTAAATTTTAGGGAGGTTTATGCCAAAATCATAGAACCATAGAATCACTTAGTTTGGAAAAGACCTTTAAGTTCATTGTGTCCAATTGTTATCCTAACACTGCCGAGTCCACCACTAAAACATGTGGTCCCTAGGCACCACATCTACACATCTTCTAAATACCGCCAGGGATGGTGACTCAACCATTGGCCTGGTGTGCTGGGTTCAGTCAGGAAAGAGTTAACTCTCTTTACCAG
>NW_010246393.1:0-597 GCF_000690775.1 Eurypyga helias
CCCGGGGGTCTAAAGCCAGGCGGGGGGCGGCCGGCCCCGGGGTTGGCGTGCTGGGTCGGGGGGGTCCCTCCTCCCTCTGGTTTTGGGCCCCACGCCGAGGTCTCGCAGCCGTGACCACAAACGGGTCTCGGGGTGGAAAAAGAGCGATAAGAAAGCAGCGGGGAGGTAAAAAACATCCGGATCGTGCGAACACGGAGGCACGGGTTACAACCTCGGTGGGTTTCGGAGCCAGCAGTGTCCTTCCTGCCCGGTGACCGGCTCCCGGAGGCTGTGGGGGGTGGGTAAAGGGAAAGCTGGCCCAAATATTTTTCTGCGAAATGGGTTTTTTCCCCTGCTCAGGAAGAGCCGAGGGCAAAGGCGTTCGTCAGCCGGGCTCACTCCCCGCGGGGTCGCGGGCCCCCGTGGTAACGTGGGTGCAGACCCGAAAGTCCTGGGAATCGCTTGCAACGAACCCGCAGGAAATTCAGGATATGTTGAGTTTTCCCCTTTTTCTCGGCTATTCCCACCGCACGGGGCGGCTCCTTGGGATTAACGCCGTCCGGGGGCTGCGGAGCCGAGAAATCACTGCGGGAAGGGGATGGGTGGGTGGAAGGATGG
>NW_010246394.1:0-7909 GCF_000690775.1 Eurypyga helias
GGTCTCGGACATCGCGGCGGCGTCCTCTGCGGAGCAGGCGAACACAATTGGGCTGGCGCGGGTCAGATGCTCGTATTTTTAGAGAGGAGCCGCACGGTGATTGGTGCGTTGCAGAGCCCGCCCCGCTGCACGGCCGGGGAGCCCTTCGGTGTGCTCGATTTGTGTTTCTTTGGACTAACAAAAGTGTATTTTCCTCGGAATTTCTGCCACCAAATCGCCCCATTTCCCCGGTGAGGGAGGAGAAGAGCAGGTACTTGCGTTCGGGAGAGTTTCCAGCCGCAAACACGCAGGCTGAGGTAAAGGAGAAGCGATAAATCCCGTGTGCTACTGCTGGAGAGACCTCTGAAGAGAGAAACTTTTGTTTTTCCTTGCAAATTAAAAATTTCCTTTTGACATAAATGCTACAGCAACCACTTAGTCTGATTCTTTAGAGGGTTTTCTTGGGGTCAAAGTTGAAACCTGCCAATTTAAAGCTATTTTGACAGTTTAAATTGATTTTGAAGAGGAGGAAGTAACACAAACTCCTCTTTCAGCTCTGAATATGGATTAAGAACCGGTTCCTTTGACCATGTGTTTTACCTCCTAAAACGCTAAAGTCTAGTGAAATAGTGTTTCATACAACCTCCTAATACACTTTTTATAGAGTCTTAAGCAATCTGTTAATATCTGGATATTAATGAACATACAGTGTTTTATTTTGTCTTGCTGGAATTTCAGTGCATGGGAGGCAAAGTTACCCTGCTTCCTTTTGTTGGGTGTTTTCTTTTGTTTGTTTTCCATATGAATTTCTGTATCAATTATTAAGTAAATCAGCCTATTTCCTTTTCATGTGGCATTTCAATTTAAAGTAAATGGTCATTTCAGATCTGATGTTACAAAACTCCAGCTTTGTAGAAGAAAGAAACCTAAACTTCTGGTGATATTTAGTGAAATTATCTTTGTCTCTCTAGTAATTGAAGATGTGCAAGGACTAGCATAGTTGTTATGCTAGTTACTCTTTTCTGAAAAAGAGAGTATTGTCTTGCTATGTATTTTCTCTAATAGTAGTAGAATTATAAAAGATACTATATGTGGTGGGTTTTTTTACACATCTCTCACAAGATGTCTACACAAAGGTTTTTCTAAAGGCAATGCTGAATCGTCTTCCTACTAAAAAAAAAACCCACCTAATTCATCCCTAGACATTTTACAGCCTTCACTGAATTAAGGAAATGCTTTCTGGACAAAAACTGGAGCACTTTGCGATAACCTGAGTTTTAACAAGGGGCGAGGTAGGCCATAGGTCATTCTTAAAGAACCAGGAAGAATTCAATCAATATTCATATCTGGTGCAAGATGATGTAATATTCTGAACAGAACAGAGCTCTGGATTAGTATTTTATTAATCTGTACCTGATTATAAGCAAGTGAATTATCGACTGTCTTTTGTAGTTAAGAATCACAAAGACTACACTTCAGCCCTGCCCTCAGTTTTCCTTTGATATTAACAGCAATGTAATGCGAATACAGTATTGAAGTACATATGGGCAACCAAATTTTCAAATTGTATGAATAGTTAGTTTGGGGTAAGTGCAATCCTATTTCCACCTCATTGTTTCATTTACAATGGCTGTTTTGTAAATAGCAAATGCGTATGTAACGTAAAACATTTTAGTCTGTTGTAAAATTGGATTTCAGTGAATGCAAAACTATGAATCAATCTGACAAAGTGGAAAATTACAACCTGCAACCAAGAAGAAAAAAAGAATCAGAAAAAAGGTTTCAGTAAAACTGTATCTGAGCTCTGTAAGGCTTCAACAGGAAGATAATTAAAGAAGGGCTAATCAAAATGGGACTTTCAGACTCTTGTTTGTAAAAGTTGTGTAACATAAAATACCATCACAGGAATAAAATAAATTGCGCTAGATATTGGTATTCACAAATTATTAAAACTGAAGCAAAATAAATATATATATATATTTTTAAACTTATGTCCTGTATGCATTTGTAAATCAGTGAGTGAGGCTTTCTACTGCCTTGACTACATATGAAAAGAAATAGCAATGCTGGGAGGAGATGACATTTAGCATGCACCAAAACACTTAAGAGCCTATAGACAGGGGAAAAGCATAGACCACGAGTGATATACCAGTAAAATGGAAACTCATGTTGCTTACTTTTGTTATTTTCAACTCATACACATTTACTTCAGCAGCCTTCACTGGAGAAGATTTAACTACTCCAGCCGTCTGCTGTGGCTTCACTGAGTGTTTATTCACATTGATCGGTGGCTGAAATTGAGGTGGCTAAAATGGTCACTGTTCCAGTTATCTGCCTGGCTTTTCTCCCAGCAGTTGCTACCCTCTCCCCATTCCCAACAAGGACAGCTAATAATACGTGTAGCAGCTTCTGATCTTGAACAGTTACATTCTACTATCTTAAAATAAACTGAAGTAACTTCAGAAATCTCATGACAGAGAGGAACTTGGAGTTTTCTAATGGCTTTGCAGCAAAGACATAAAATAATTTCAGCGATGTAGAAATGCTGCGTGGAACACGCGTTCTTCTTTACATGAAAGAAACATGCAGGAACAACATTTTGGAAAGTTAAGGTACGTTTGGCAATTTTAAGGAGTTTGCTTCCTCACTCAGAGCAGATAGTTCAGAAGGAATGGACAGACATACTGAGGCAAAGAAAAAATACGGTGGAGGTTACCTAGGACGCAGGAATGGCATTTTCACCTCCACCTGAGCAAATGAGAAGAGGAAATCATCCTGGTTTATGAATAGGATATTGTAGAAGGACTTAATGAAGAAGGTGCCACATAGATTCTGGTATGCAGTTTGGCTTTCCCAGTGGAACTGGAGGGCAGTAGATTTCATCATTCCTTAAAAGAGGAGGAGAGTAATATCAGGATCTACAGGGAGACTTTTCGAGAGAACATAACTGTAATGTCTGCTTCAGTCCTTGACCCCAGCAGGCTACACTACCTCACAGACCTGCACAAGATTGCAGTCTGAACCCTGCACGTCATTTCCCTTCAGATACCCAGGTCTGTCCAACTTTTGCAGTTATCTATTAAGAGCCTTTGGCATAAGCAAGGAGACTCATGAACCACAGCCAAGGGCTGGCAATGCACCTGAGAGCTATCAAACATTCCCATCTCTAGTTTAGGACCTGCCAGCACTTGTTCCTTAGAAAATGAGCTCTGGGTTATATTTAGGTATGTTTGCAGTAACAAGAGGTAGCACAGTAGTTGTTCTCAACTAATTTTGTTAGGAAGCATTAACATGAGAGCTAGCCACACATATGTGGCTAATGGGCTATTCTACCTCCTGCAGGTGAGTGCAGTGGTCAATCCTTCTTAGACAGCTGGTGGAAGTACAGCTGATAGGCCTGTGTACCACAGCCCCTCTCCTTCCTTCAAGTGACAACTTCCAGAGATTTAAGTGAGGGCCTTTATGCTGTGTGCTACACACCCGTATACATATTCCACAGTAAAGAGGTGTAAATACTCCCTGCAACTGTGATTTCACTCCCACTACCATGTTACACCCATGCCTTACTTGCCCTCAGTGACTTCATCTTTCATCTGACTTACAAATGTAATAACTCATGTGATCAAACCAGCCAGCAGAGTTTAACAGCTTTTAACCCTTAGCTAAGTAATTTTATACTTGTACCTACCAAACTGCAAACTCACTGCAGCTCAGCAAACAAGTCTGCCTACATAATACTAATGTTGCTGCTACTGGTGTTAAGACTTGTAAGTGTAACGAGACCACACGAGGCCTTTTAAATCCATCATATGGCTGAACAGGTATAGTGGGCAGGACAAATAGGGTAGGGCAAGGGATGACTGTAGCCTCAGCTTCCTGGAATGTTGCACACTCCTCCCTGTACTCTTGGTTAAGAGTTGGGGCATCTATTGTGGCCTCCCTATATCATTGTCATGGCATGTATTTTACAATCAAAAACATATAGTCCAAAAACTGCATATGTCCATAGTTAGGAGGCACTGGAAAGAATGTCCTTCTTGGGAAAGTGAAAAAAATGCAGGAGAGCAAAACACTTCCCAGGATAGCTAATGAGGAAAAAAGTGCAATTTTTTCTCTACTGTATAGGAGTTTACCAAGTTAACATAATTTTACTGTTCTCACACAGGCAAAGGCAAGGTCACCACTTTCAGTCAGATATTAAAGAACAGATATCTTATGTTTTAAATTACTTTTGTCTTCTAAAACTAACCTAAGGCACTTGACAAACTGTCTTCTGGACCACCCTGGAATGCGTTGAATATAGTCACTAAGCAGTGATTGAGGACCTCAGGCCTTGAGACAAACTGTCTGTGAAAGGTAAGAAACATCAACAGAAGCTCACTCAGCTAGGGCTCCCCAAAGAAATCATCTCCTCCTGAATCAACAGTGCCTCTCTTTTGCCTGCATTTAATAGTGAATTCCCTCAAAGAAGAATGCCACCACATTGACCTTTCAGAGCAGCCTTGCCATCAGCACTGAATCCTGGTGCTCAGACAACAGCTCACACAGAGTGATGCTGAGCAACTCACTCTTCCTCCCCACAACACCCTGGCACTTCTGCGTGCTTTCTGCCTGCAGCCTTTCCTGTTTGTGTGCCAGTACTCCCTGTGACTGCTGGTAAGAGGGAAGGAGCAATGTGAACTACCTACACAACCCCTTCCACTCCAGCCAGCACCACTTTTGGTACCTATGGAGGGACAAAGTGTCATTGAGCATGGAGTACATGCACAGCTGGTCTGCAATCCACCATCTCCCTGGCTAGTGACACCCCAGGTACTGATGTGACAGGCTTCCAGATACATTTGGTTTGGCAGGCAACTCTTCTTTTTTGCCACACAGGCAGTGATGATGGCACCCAGACACCATGTAGGCTGGACTTCTGCCATCACTGAAAGCCAGAGCACTGTGTCACATTCCATGCGAAGGTGCTCCTAATAAGTGATGCTGCCTTGCCAGTTTTCCTCAGAGGTGTGGGGGTGAAGCAGGCACCGGATCCTGATAAGGCTGTTTATGCCATCTTTCTAAAGGTGTATTGCAGGTAGCACTTGGGTGCCAGCAATAGAGGTTTGCTGTCTTCCCACAGAAGGGAGCAAAAAAGTGTTTGAAGAGTTGTTCCATGTGTAAGAGTGCTGTTCTGTAGCTTATATTCTTTTACAGTATGTGCCCTGCAATCCATGGGCTGGTGCCAGACAGGCACTGTCCCTGGTTAAGATGTCATCCAGACTGTCAGGGGCACTGGAAGGGCTGGCTGGTGCCCGGATTTCCCCACAGTATATAAATGAGGCCAGTCACTCAGCACTCCTGCTATCAGACAGTTAGGAAGTCAGGAATGTGGCTTCACAGCCTTGTGAGGGTATGTGGATACAGTCTAGGCACATTCAAGAAGCGTATTTTTCACCAGTTTTGCCTGCAAGTATCTGGTCCCAGAAAGAAGGATTTGCTTCTGTAATAAATGTATTAAGTCTAAATCTTGGCCTTTCTGACATCTGCTTTTCTGGTTTTGAAACTGAAAATGCAATAAAGTTTGGTTTGATAAATGCATAAAATAAGGAATAGAATAATAAGTTTAATTTTGTGTGCTGCTTGAGATTAGTAGTTTGTAACATCTTACATTTAACTGTATGGTTAACAAGATTAGCACACAAGACCAGCACTGAGCAGCTAGGAGCAGGGGTCATCCTGAATCCCAGCATATAGAGATGGCAAGTAAAGAGAAAGCAGATGGTATTTTGGGTTTACCTAAACTGCAGCAGGAGACATCTACAAGAAAGGAAACAATAGCCCAAACTACCAAAGCTGTTGAAAACAGCTTGCTGATCAGTAAGGTAAACATTTGAGTACTTTCGATATTAACTGTCCAGATGTAATTTATGTGTTCATTTATATAAACATCTTCCCAGGGAAAAAAAGAAAACAGAAAAAAAGGAACTAGGAAAAAAAGACCCAAAACCTAAAATGGAGGTAAAGGCGTAATCTCTCATTCTTTTATTAATTCTTTAGAAGAAAACAGGCCTTGACATGCTAGCATACTTGAAAAGGCTTTCAAGGGTTACCACTTGCAGCCACATTACTGGATGAGAACAGAGCTGATTTTTTGCATTTGACAGTAATGAAACGAGTAAGTTCTTACATTTAAAAACTGTTCAGTTTTAGGTTTTTCTTTTTTTCATTTTACAATACGTGCTTATTCTCCTAAAATGGTGAATGGTCTTAGCTCTTGGCGTTTGTTTTTTTGGTTTTGGGGGCTTTTTTGTATGTTTGGGGTTTTGGTCATCTTCTCCTTAAGGTAGCAGGTTCACCCTATTATGGTCTCTTCAATGTTGAATGAGATACCAGCACTATTGGGCTAGCACTGGGGACACACAACCCGTAAGTCTGGGCAAGGACAGAGGAAGAACATAGTGTAGTAGCAGAACTTGTTTCTGCAGTTAGGAATATCAGCATGGATCCAGAATGGGGAGAAAAAAATGGGCAATATGAGTGGGACTATCATAAGATAGTGCTGCTCTTTGAATTGCATTCTGGACGGAGACTAAGAACACTGGAAAAATGGAGTAATTCACAGGAAACTTCTACCTGGGCCACGATCCCATATGTGACAGGCCAGTAAATAAAAAATGCAAGAACAGTAACTTATATCTCATCAAAATGGTCCCTTAGGTGCTAATGATTCATAGGCCAGGGAGTCACCATGTCCTGGGAGACATCTTTGATTTGAAGAGTCTAGAATGGATTTATCTCCTATGTATTTATAGATTGCTTTCTCTGGATATATCTCTCATTTTTCACACTTTAGGATGTGGCTTTAGCCTGACAAATTCTAAAAGCTTGAGGAATAAGTACAGGTGGAGTGGTAAATGGACAAACGGGTGATGGAAATGCTACATGGACTGTTTCATACAGGAGAATCTCATTTGTATGAAGTTGCATGTCCTTAGTGTGTCTGTGTCACAAAATGGTGCTGGAAAAGATTCTTTCTGTTGTGTAGATCAAGTGGGACAAAGTGGCAGACAGCAAAGAGAGTGAACTGAACCCCTTTTCCTGTAGCCAAAGAGAGTATATTTGAAGCAGACTAAATGACAAGTCATTGGAAAGGACAGAGAAAAAAAATCTGGAGTCTTCAGAGGCAGGCAGAGACATTCCTGTATAAAATATCTGAGCTGAAAGATGCTGGGAAAGAATTACTTCACCATTATAATTTTAGATCCCATTGGTCACACAGACCTTCTCTCCTGGGGTCACCGAGACTGAGGCAGCACTAAATGCCAATGTCAGTAAGGCAAAGGGTTGTCAAGAGTTCATGAAGATCTCCCCAGCCCTTCATCAAGAAGGGCTCTCCTCTTGTTTCTGTGTGGATATGATGTGTGCATTCGGTTATGATGAGCACAGGCAAATTCTTCATATTAGAATTATGCTAATATCATAGCCCAAGTGGGTCCTGAGCTTAAAAAAAGGACTGCAAGTATAGCCAACAGAAATGAGGTATGGATTTAACAGTAATCATAACTGATTTTAAGTCATGAAGTCATACCAAAATAAAGGTGTCACTGGAATGTACACTGGAGGAAAAAAAAATTAAAAAACCCCCAACATCAGAACACAGAGTGAATATTTATTCACTCAGGATGCTAAGAGATTTGAAAATGTGGTGGTACATATGGGCATAGCTGACACAGCCATTTTTGGTGTATGACATACATCACTAATCCACTTAGTAGCAGTGATCTGAATAGTAACATGGGGCTTTTTCAATGTGAGCAGGATGTCTGGGACTTCATATGAAGCAACACTCCAGACACAGTAAAGAACATAAAGCTGCTTCTCCAGTTCTATGCTGAAAAAAACCCAAACTTGTGGATTCACCAGTGAAGCTATAGGGGAGAATCAGGCA
>NW_010246395.1:0-10754 GCF_000690775.1 Eurypyga helias
GCCGGGGCCGCTCCCGCGGGTCCTGCCGGCCTCCCCGCCGCTCCCGGGAGCTTGGTTCCCCCCGGTTTCGGCCTTGCAGGCGGCGGCGCCTTTGTCCGGTGCCGGCGTCGTGCTGAGGGACCGGCACAGGGATGCGGAGCCGGAGCTGCGGTCACCCGGGGGAAACGCCTGTGTTTATAAAAGCACCGGGCCTTTTTATTCAAAAAAAAAAAAAAAAAAGCATGGATGAAGGAAGAGAAGGTGAAGAAGGCTGCATTTCCAGATGATGGGAACAGTGGGTGAAAGGCTGAGGAGTTAAGAACCCATCTTGTCCAGAGCTGCCTTGCCACTGGTGTCCAGGCTTCAGACCGCAGGCTGCGATTCCAAGCGCTCTCTGGATCTAAATATTTCATCACTAGCGTTACTTCTTAAAGAGTAGGAAACCTGGGTGACAAGTGGAACAGAAGGTTCTCCCACCCGTAGCCCCTGGATGTAGGGTTCCCGCTTCTGGCACAGTAAACACCGTAGTTAGGTTGTGTCTCCTCCCTCAACAGGCCGAAGATAGATTGTGCCGGTGCCTCACCAAATCAGTCGGGTATCCCAGTGCACAGGCAAATTAACAAAAATAGCCTCTGTCCGCTTTCTAAACTACAAAAACCCACACAGATGTGCTGATTTTATTGGGACAAAGCGGTGGTTTCCATTTAAAAGAAGAGGAGACTGTCCTGTTAGCTCAGACTAATCAATGGGGTTTAAAATTGGATGTATTTGTGTTTATCACAGAACGAAGTGCGAGGAGGAGGTATCCACGTTCAGCACTACAGGACTCATTTGACATCTCCAGGGGCGGGATTGCTTTTCAGGAGTTTCCACGGGCATTGCTAGGACTGAAGCTCAGGAGACATGGAGGTCCACCACTGAACGGGATTCTGGGATTTGTGTTAGGCAAAATATATAATTCTAAACGGAGTCCCACACTAATTGCATCAGAATGCCCGACAAAGCTTTTTTGGTTTGGTTTTTTTTTCTTTTCAGAAATAACGGCGTTTTGCAAGCTGTACCACCCAAGATACCAATAATCCTTATTCTACACCAAGACAAGAGATCTTCTGAGAGCTGCACAAAGCCTGAAACACTCCTGAAGTAACACTTCCCTGGTTTTTACAGATCTTTGATCATAGTCAGAGGCTAGTTCCTAACTACTTGAGGCATAGTCTGTCTACAGAGTAACTATGGGAATAGTCATCAAATTGAGGGTCTTATGTGCCTGAATATTCACTCGTCATCTGCTGAAAGCTGGTTACCAGAAGATGGGGTTTCATGATTATAGAGATATAAGAAGACAAAAAAGGAAACTGTGATCAGCTTAAAACAAGGGTGACAATTCTGAAAACTTTCTTATTACTACTTTTCCTGGCAAACAGTTTGCTCTAGTTGTCACATTCCTGAAATACTCATGCAAATAAGGAACGTACTGGCAGCGAGGAAGAAGCGCTAAAGATATTTTAAGCCCAAGATTTTCTTTGAAACTTTTGTCATTGGAAATTATAATGGCTATGTTCCATTATATTTCTATGACCAACTCTACCCATTCAAGAAAGCTGCAATATTATTGATTCCTCCCAAATGCATAAATAATCTGCACACCTGATTTCAAAATCTTTACCCTTTTGCAGTTGAAGTTTATAATGAAGTCTGCAAAGGAGATATCTGAGCAAGAGACCAGCACGCAATACATGGATTTTTTCTACCAGATGAGAAACTGTAATTGAGTCGAGAACCACTGTCATTGAGTTGAGAACCGTACAAAGTGAAGCACTGCTATCTGGTGGCCAAAAGGCACTTGTGACTTTTCTGCCAGAAAAGACACAACAATACACTCTGTATTATAAACATCCTTCGGTAGCCGTGTGCTCTAAGAGCTTTCATGATGCTGAGACACGTTGCTAAATATTATTGTTAAATCCTTATTCTTCTGCTTCCTTTATTTTTTCTAGGTCAGAATAGAACTCAGCACCTCACCCAGTTAAATACATAATATTTAATGAGAAAGCTTAACAAAGAGGAGGGAGGAAACTACTTTGATCTTTTGGGTTAAACGTAAGTTCATCTGTATATTCCACCAGTGACTTTCAAGTTGACTGAACTTTGCAATAGCCCTAACTTTCAATGTAGTGATCAGAAGCAAAACCTGTGCTGCTTTGTATAATGCATTAACAAACAAGACCAGCTAAAATGACGGGGTAAAAAAACCACCATCCATGTATAAAAGGAAGCAGAGACATATAAGTAATGTATTTAAATTTGGACTTGCTTTAGCAAAATAAGCGTAGCCAGAGCACTGAGTGGAATTAATGAGAACTAATTTTGACTTAACCATTAATTTACCCCTGCCTTTTAGTTGCCAATCTTGATCCATCTAAGCTTAAATATTTTAGGAGCATCCATTGCCAATGAGAATCACTGGATCCTGTGCTCCCAAACAGCTCTTCACTCTCCTTGGCTACACATAGACTGGAACGTACCACACCCAGTGGCCCATCCCAGGGTCTTCACCCATTTTAAGCTCACGCTAGAGTGTACTGCAGCTCTCAGTACTCACCTGGGTTAAACCTATAGTACGAGGTTTTTTGGTTAACCCACATCTGTGACCACGTTATGCGTTTATATGTCTGAACCTTTTTCTAACCTTTTTCTATCCTTTTTTCCAAAGGATAACTTTGAAGAGAGAAATCCAGCTTTTCAGTGTGTATTGACCAGCCCATATATGCTGATCTATGCTGACATCATCTGGTGATAAGTTTCTTTCATGTGACTATTTTGTCACATGGATTTTGCCTTGAGAAACTCATAGGTTGATGTTTTCTAATAGGGACATAGGGACACTCTCTTTTTATAAGCTCGGCTGGCCCTCCTCTTGCCACTTGTTTGGCAGAAAGGACTTATCTTGCAGCAGCACCAGAGCTCCAGCCATGTAAACAAAACTTGCCAGCTGTTTTTGAGGCAGCCTTCATTAAAGTTCCACGTTCACTATCACTGCAGGGGAAAAAAAAAAAAAACCACCAAAACAACACTGGTGGGAGCTGTCTGGTTGAAACTGATTTAACACAACTGGCAAAAGCTGTTTGGCATGTGTCTTGGGTAAGAACTTGGAATATATATTGAGGATTACATTTCCTCTTCCAGCGGAGGGCTTATATTAAATTTATGTTAGTAGAGCTTTTAATGGAAGGCGTGATTGGTGGTACTGTAGATATCCACTTGCTAATAAATGTTGATTGGATTCAACTATACATAACTTCAGACATGATCCAGACCCTTATTACACCAGGATTCCATCAGTACCACTGTTTCCCTTCTGTGTCGATCTGATGCAAAAAGCATCAGGCTCCCTAATTAGACGTATGCAGTTAGGGAAATAAACCAAGCTACAATTTCCAGCCCTGGAATCATAAGCATGGAAGTTGGAGCAGAAGTGAAACTGTGATTCCAGAAATAGTCTCAAGGAGAAATGTTTAAGAGTTGCCACCCTAACGCCCATGGATCTTCTGACTTCTGGGTAGACTTCAAGGGATGGTGTCAGCTTGCGCAATTAGGTGTGGCTTCAGATCTGCTTGAAAGCACACCTTTCTCCCTAAGTCAAACAAACTCCTGGGTGACATCCGTGCAAACAAATTAAATGGTAGCAGAGCCTGTTCTTTGGCCTCGAGGCCAAATGACATGTCTAGCCACATCCATACTATTAAACTCTCCTAACCTCCAGAAAAGGGTGGCTGAATCTAAACTGCCTATTGGCAGGTAGTTGTCCCTGGCCTGGGCCAACCTCTGAATCATGCTCAGGAATTGCTTGGGATCATGCTACTTGATAAGGGACAAAACCAAGGCAGAGCTTTCCTTCAACTCATGAGGAATACTGTCACATAGGTCTATAGACATGAAGAAGTAAAAATGATCAAAGGTTGTTTTCTCCGTCTTCTGATTTGAGGCAGGTTTAAACATAATTGTCAGGAAAAAAAAGTGTGACAGGTATTCCACACCCCATAGGCCTCTTGTTTCTTTGCCAAACTACCTTTGCAGAATATTTCTCTTAATACAAAGTCTTCTTTGACACAAATGTAAAGTAATGGTTTATTACATAGCCCTGGTAAAGCACACAGATAGTAACGATGGACTGATTTGTAACAAAGTGTTTACCACTTGAAAAGGTAACAGGAAATTTGTCTTGAGAGGAGGCAGGAAGGGTCCAGTGACAGCAGCCGTCTACATCTGAGTGAGTCTCCCTGGAAACCCTTGATAGATGATGAAGGGAAATGAGTGCTTCTATGATGCAATTAATCTCGTTTCAACATAGACATCTGAAAGAGATTAATCACATCCTGGAGATGCTTACATCTCTTCACTGACTATCAAAAGAGTGTAGAGGATTAGCTCAAACATTTGCCACTACATTTTCCCTTATTTTGAGGAACAGGTTCAGTTCCTTCAATCTTTCTTCATCAGATTTCTATGCATTTTTGTCACTTTTCTTTGTACTCTCTCAGATCTGTCTTCATTAGACCATGTTGTCCAAAGTAGCATCCTCTACTCAAGCTGAGACTTCAACATGCAACAATTCTGTTGATGCAGTTTAGAAAGAAATTTGTCCTTTTTGCAGCAGCAGCAGCTTCATAATATTTGTGGTCTGATGCAATGCTGAGATTATCTCTCTCCATTCTTCAACAATAGTGCAGTGTTAGCACTTTTACCACCTCCTTGAATTTTTCTTCTATGATAAGATGTATTACTAATTGCTATTAGTGCAACCAAGTTCTTTTCACCATTACCTTGAGCGTTAGTTTTGGGAGTCTGTGATTTCTCCCACTGGATATGATACTCCACGTTACCTGTCTTACCAGTGGATGAAAGGTTAGTTAGTTTTCCTGACAATATACTACTACTTCATTCTGCTTCTTTCCAAACAAATGAAAAACTGTTCACTGAAAATCTCTGCGTCGTTATTAGTCATTTGAATCATCATCATTAGTTTATGACTGTTGGGATTTCTTCTATCTCTGACACATTTCAGGACCTAGGTTTTTAGCCCTGCCTAGCAAGCATTTTTTCTGAAAACTGTGGAAGTCTTTATCTTCTCTTGAGAAGAGTTAAAAATCTGTATCTTGAAATTTGAATCTCATATTCTTCTGGTTCCCTTTTTTTGTTTGTTATTGTTTGTTTATTTTTTATCTTACTTACTGCCTTCGCTTTGCTGCTAGACAGGACAGGTTTTTACCCACAGTTATCAAAAAAGATTATATAAAAAGGGAACTGCCATAAGGAGTACTGTTTCAGAATTCATTCCAACCACATGGCATCCTGAAATACTTATTCTTTTGTAACCTCTTCTGGGTAATTTCCAGTTTGAGTACAGGACAGGCAGAGATAACAAGGTAATGAGAATAAACCATAGGGAAATCTGATAAACAGGAACAGAGGAAGTTGGGACTGTTTATAAGACAAATAAGAATATGATGTATAAATGGACAACTTCTAGAAGGTAGATCATGTCTTCTTCCCATTTCGTAATAGAAAAAGGAACCTGTCTAGGATTTGAGAAGATGAGCTGATGAAAGGAAACATGTATCATGTATCGCTGTGAGTGTTAAGACTTCACATACTTTTTAGATGGTGAACTCTTCGTCACAAGGTAGTATTAGGCAATGTGCAGAGGAGGAGTGGTCACATAGTGATGAGAACATCCAAAGCTGAAATAGCTACTGTTGCAAGGACAAACTTCCCTGGGAGACAGACCATCCCATATCTTCCTACGATGTGATTTAGATGTCTTTATAACTCTGGAGCTGGACACTGTGAAAGAGATGCAAGGCAACCTTGACACCAAGCAAAATGATTATTCTGGCATTCTGACCCTCCCTATCGCACCTTTGTTTTTATTTTTCTTTTAATCAAAGGGGTGTATTGAAACCTACAGATGCATTTTTCTTTCCTAATGCAGTAATGTTTACAATGCAAATCAAGGCAATTTTGTCCCTTAGCCACAATGGAAGCTGAAGTACTTTCAACAGACTTTTTTCTGCTCTTAAAAGCAAAAGTGGCACAAAGCATGATTTTAAAAAAGGAAAATTTTAATTGTACACAGAAGGAGGAGCAATCTAAATTTCCTCATTGGAAATTATGTTAGACTTGCATGCATCTATCTTGAATTAGTTACTATCAATTAGAGAAGAGAACATTATATTCTAAATAGTAAAGCCATTAATCTGAGGAGAATGCAGAGGAAACAGAAGTAAACAAATAATTCAAACTAATTAACATTTGCTCATGGAATTTGTAGTTTTATGGCCAATAAGTAAGGTTCAAATAACAAATGCTTAATTGATTGCTTTTCCTTTTTATTGCATTTGTTACCCGCTGTTAGCGGTAGCTAGATAAATCCTAGAGCAGCAACCAAAACCAGCAGGACCTGAGTGTGTTCACTAGAGAATGAATGGAAGTCTGAAAGCCTGGCTTAGAAAACAGTATATTAACTTCTCCTACAAATAAAAATTATTGTGTTTTAGATAACTGGCAAAGAAGAAAGTGAGGGAAAACCAAATAAATCTTATTGCAAACCTTTCACCAAACTGGGGAGTGGAACAATTAGCAGTGAAACCGCGGAGCCTTTCATCTCCGAGTAGCTGGATTGAATGCCAGGCTGACTGAAGGAGTTACTCACTGTTTTCCTCCTGTTTGCTTAACCCCTGATGTAACCCTGAATTTCCTGACAAGGAAGCCATGTATTTCTGGTTTAGGTGGCTCTGACTTATTAGGTTGGCCTATATCAGCTCCTTTAGCACTGGTCAGGGCAGCCTGCACTGCCCACCTCCATTTTCTTTCCCATTATGGCCCAGTGTGGCCTTTTACTGTAAAAGAGGATAGGCAGACAAAAGCCAAATTAGTCAGGTAGTGAAAAGGATGTGGGGGAGAGGGGGAAAGAATGTAACCTTAGCAAGTGCCTGTATCTTTATCACTTGAAGAAATATAAAACAATACTTAAAACTCATCCACCTTACCTTAGCTAATTATCCGTCTATAATGTCAAAGATGAGTTTTCAAGGAATAAGTAGGCTGTGAGCAAAGGTGCTTCGTGAGATGTCGCTCGCTTCTGGAAAAGGATTCTCAGGGCAAGATGGCAACGTGGCTGCAAGAAAAAGTAGACAGAACTTCATAATGTGGTTGACATTGCAAGCAAGGAAATAGCAACACAAGGACTTAGTAAGTAGAGACAGAGCTAAGTTTCAGTGTACATGGGGGTTGGAGACATTAAAGGTAACCTAAGGAGAAGAAACCCAAGGTTTTTATAGTAAAAATGGCACAGTAGAAAGTTCCACTGTGCCAGCTGAAAAGGCAGCAGTGGAAGGGCCAGGAAAAGGGCTTCTGCTGCATGAGAGATTAGTTTTCAGAGATGGGCTTTAGAGAAAAAGATGGTAGGATTATTTGGACACAGACTGGGTGCAAGCAACAAGCTAGAGGAATTGTCTCCAGACTATGGACTAACAGAAGAGAACATTTAAGCAGCTACAATAGGTGTGTAACACTGGAAGAGGTGAATTAGCAATCAGGGAAATTTATCTCATTATTCAAATGACTCTGGGCAAAGGTGGAGCTCACACAGAGACACTCTGTTTTCTCAGGCTGCATAAATATGCATAGAACACTGTCCAGTCACCTCCTCGGCACACCTTGAAATAAGCAGTGTAATTTAAAAGGCGGGTGGTTCCAACAAGGTAGTGCTGAAGCTCAATCTGCAGTGACAAGTAATCTGGTGAGACGGGCACTGCAGAACGCTGGTCAGAGCTACTCGCGGGGCTAGAATGGCAACACAGGGCTCTTGACTTCATTTTGTGATGCAGTGAGTGTCAGCAGATCTCCTGCTGTCACTTGACCGACCTTGTAGGAAAAGAAAGGTAACAAAAAACCCCCTAGGCAGTGGAGAGGGAATTCCCAATTACGGATTCCAACATACAGGTCAAAAGTCATTAAGAATTTTCTCTCTGAGCTATAAAAACTAAAAGACTAATCTTCTTGTGAGTGACTGTCAGCAGGAGTATATTGAAACATACACAGTGAAAACCATTAATAAGAGAGGAATTGCCCTTCCGTCTAGGAGGTGACTGCACTGGAAAAAAAAAAGAATATGAAGCAGTTCTTCTCATATAACCACGGGAAGGAGAACACATCTCGGTCAGACCAATTTCTTCCTCAGAATTCCAAAGGCTACGTAGATCACCACCGATCTACCAGAGATAAACCACCATTGTTTCTTACCAAAGCTCAAAATTTAGACTGAATCTTGCTGAGGTGTCGTATGATTAAAATTAAAGTTTCAAATCACCTTGAAAGCAGCTTAAGAACATCTTTTGTCAAGACACGCGTGGAGCAAAGCCTCCCGCGGGCATAGCCGGAGCTTGGGGCAGCTGTGAGCGGGAGCTGCTGTTCACTGCCATCTAATGGTAAACTGGAAGAAGAGAAAAATTGGACTGGTCTTCACCCCGTCAAAATATTTTGGTTGTAATCGCAGTTTGATAAAATTAATTAAGTAAGACTCATTAGTATTAACTCCAGTTTTGCCTTTTTGGTCATAAAAAATGCACGTATTGACCCAGGCTGGGAGTCGCCAAGACCTCACACAACTGGAGTACAAATATAGAATCATAGAATCACAGAATGGTTTGGGTTGGAAGGGACCTTAAAGACCATCCAGTTCCACCCCCCCTGCCATGGGCAGGGACACCTTCCACTAGACCAGGTTGCTCAAAGCCTCATCCAGCCTGGCCTTGAACACTTCCAGGGATGGGGCATCCACAGCTTCTCTGGCCAATCAAGTGCAAGTCTTGAAGACAAGTGCTTTCATGGCCCTTCGTGCTCCGTGGCATGGAGGGAATGTGATGACAAGGAGACCTGTGTGGCACTGAAGTTCCTCTACAGTCCAGGGCTGGATGAATCCTGACAAAAACCTTGGTAAGCATCTGCTTCCGTGGCTGAGACACAATAGGAGCATGACATGCCTTCTAACTGGTACAGTCGTCCATGTATCTGGACTAGGAAATGAAGCAAGCGTGACAGAGGTGCTGTGTCTGTTAGGAGTCGTGCCGTGATGAGATAAACCAGATGCAGGATGCCTGTCTGAGAGCCACGCTATTAACCTTCTGCAAACTCTAAGGTCTGCAGGAAATGATGTCGAATAATGAATGGATTACTTTATGGTATTGTAAGATGCCACTATTTCACCATAATTGAAGAATGTAACGGACAGTGTGACTTTAGTCATGTTCTTTACCTTGCTTTTCAATATGAAGATGCAATAAAGATGTATGATGCCAGACTAACCTAGAAAGGCACCACCACTTACAACTTTGTTCACTAGGAGTAAGTTATCTTCACTCTTAGCGAAGTCAGAACATAACTTTAGTCTTACATGAAACAAATAAAATTCTATGAGCTCTGAAAAAATGGGGCATACAAAAAGCTATGTTTGGGTTTTTTTGTTGTTGTTGTTGGGTTTTGGGTGTGGGGTTTTTCCCCCACAGAGGAGGTAACATCGTTGCTCAGGGAATCCCCACTGTTCAGACTTTAGTTTCTGTTCTGACTCATGATGTGCCACTATGAATGCAAGAAAGTTACTCTTACCAACCTTTTTTTTCGTCAGTGAGGGGGTGTGTATGTTTTAAGACATATGGGGAGGAAATGTTATAAAGCTAGCAGCTATAATCCCCTCCAAAATTGGTCAGAATCGCACAGAACTGGGCACCGGAACATTCCAAATGTAGATGTTTGTAGCTTCCTTCCCAGTGAGGTTTCTAAGGAGGGGAAACACCCTTGTCAAGGAACTTCCCCATTACAAAATATCCCTGGCATAAAAACCATCTAATTCAAACCTTTTGTGAAAAAGTTTATGCAGGTGTAAAATTAATCAACCAGTTATAATGCCCATGCTAATTGCATGGCCGCTGTGCAGCTTATATCCCTTGCCATATTTGCTGTAATTTTCCAAGGGAGGATTGGTCTGTCAGGTGAGACGACGGGCATTTTAAAGCATAACTTTAAAGCTTTGGAGCTCTTCCACCTTCCAGAATTACCCTGTACCTTGCACAGCTGTTTACATCAAGGCAAGAGGCTGCCAGTTTGACAGGGTTGTGTTTTGTACCCACTTTGTATGGAGACAGAGAATTCCCCAAATGCTGAGGATTCAGCATTCAGATACAACAAGAGAGGTGGGGTTGGTGCACGGCAGAGAGAAAGCTGGGAGAAGGGAGAAGGAGGGATAGACCTTTCCTAGTTTTTGAGCTCCAAAGAGAAGGAATTATAAATTACCGCTGGTAATGGAGATGTGGAGTGAGAGAGGGAGATGTAATGTGAAGGAAAGTAACAAAGATAAGGACAGGGCAAACCCAGGCCACAATGGGATTTGGATTAGATTGTCATTTACAAATTAATTTGTGGTCAGAAAACTTTAGCATCCGCCGAAGTAATTTCCCCAGTGGGAGATTTCCACTGTTTCGGGCATGTGGGCAGCACCTGTGGGACTGAAAGCACAGGTTGGCCCTTGGCACTGAGGTCTGGGAGGCTTGGTCTCATAGAGGCAAAATAGAATGGTAGCATGGTTTGGGTTGGAAGGGAACGTAAAGATCATCCGGTTCCAACCCCCCTGCCATGGGCAGGGACACCTTCCACTAGACCAGGTTGCTCAAAGCCTCGTTCCAACTGATCAATGTCCTTCTTATGTTGGGGGCAGCACT
>NW_010246396.1:0-712 GCF_000690775.1 Eurypyga helias
AAAAATTAGGTGTGCCGAATCAGTGTCATCAGCTACAAGAACAAGCTTTGTGCTGATGGAGGATACTGCTCCAAAAGTTGATTGGGAGGAGAAGGTTTGGTGAGGGCTGGATCTCTTCTAAGGGGGATTATCAAGTGGAGGTGATTATGCACTGCATGGGCAGCTCTTCTCTGGCTTGATAACAGCAATAGTTACTTTTATCCAATCTGTCACCTTCTGGTGACTCAGTTATTACCTTCCAAATAGAGAGGACATTTTCCAAGATCATACTGGCTCCTTGGTATTTTTTGGATGCAGAGTATTGCTCTCTTCTGTATCTTTTCTACCAGTGCCCAGAGTTTGGGTAGGGGATGGTGCTGTCTTTGGGAAGAGCTTTGTCACCAGAGCAGTCTGGTGTTTAACTGATGTTTGCTAGAGGATTCTGGGGTCAAGATCAGGCTGCAATGATTCCTTGTGATATCCTATATCTCAATAAGCTTAAAAGAAACTTGTAGCATCCTCAGATTTCTTGTAGCTATATGCCTAGCAGGGCTTTCAGGGCTTTATCAAAGGGCTTCCATACAGTTACTTAAGTTCCGTAAGTGCTTAGCTTGTAGGAGCCATAGGGGTCTTGATCACAGGCTGCAGGAACCAAAGCCTATGTCTGCCCCAGAGCTTCAGTCCACTGAGCGCTGAGCTTCAGGAATTGTTGTTGCAGAAACTTGTGCTTAAT
>NW_010246397.1:0-4222 GCF_000690775.1 Eurypyga helias
GGGAAGAGCTGGCCGCTTATGCGGGCGAGGAGCAGGGGAGGGGGGAGCCGGGCGGCGGCGGGGCCGGAGCGGAGCGGGCGCAGCCGCGGTTGGGTGCGAGCTTCGTGTTGGGGCTGAAATCGGTAACCCCGTTGTCTGCTCTGTGCTGCAGATGGAGCTGGAAGCGCTGCGCTCAATCTACGAGGGAGATGTGTGCTTCAGGGAGCTTAGCCCGGTTTCCTTCCAGTACAGGGTAAGGCGGGTCGCTGCCGCGCAGGCTTCGCCTTGAAGTTACTCTGCGGCGTTGTGGCTGGAACACAGCTGGGTATCCGATGGACAGCAGGGGCTAGATCCGCAGGCCATCCTTTCAGGATCTTTGGTGTGATGATGCTTATCTGCATAATATTTGGGAACCTGCTCCCAGCGTGGTTTATTATCCCGTAGCTAGGAATCCTACTCACACGTCTATGTACTGCATAACTAGAACCCTCGAACTGGCTGAAGGAGCCAGTGATACTTAACATAGCTGGTCACAAATATGGAGTCACTTCAGTGTGTGAAGCTCTGACCCCCTCTCATTGCTCTGTTACAAGGTTCTAGTCTCTTGTCCAGAGATAGTTGATGTGCCTTGCCTGCGTGCTAAAGAGAAAATCCACAGAATGCTTTGGGCATGTGCACTGATACGATCTGCTCAGCAGAGGCATACGGGGAGTGCTGAGTTTGAGATATGTAATTAGATTCTGGCGTGTAATTCTTGCCTGCTTTCTCGGATTTAAAGCCCTGGGAGTTCTTCTGGGCGTGGAGTGAGGCAGATCTTTGGGTGGCCAGAGAACTTTACTGATGAAAACTGAAGCACCCATGGGGCAGAAGGGACACTTCTGAAAATGCCATGTCCCTGTAGTGGGGAGGAGGCATCTAAAATAAACTTTTTGTGACTTCTCAAATAACTTCAGAATAACATCAGCAATTGTAATGAGATAAGTTGATTTAATTAATAGAACTCGAATCCCATCCATGTAAGTGCAGCCTTCCCTCACCGATAGGACCGTTATTAGTAAATTTAACTTCCTCAGAAGAGGGAGTGTGACATGCCTACAAGTCTGCAGTGTATCACTGTACATTTTGCTAGCCTTGGTCATTGCTGATTTTTATTAGACAAAAATAATTGTCAAAAGGTAGAACTGATTTAAACACTGTAAAACTTCATGTCAGACAAAGGTAGTCACGCGTCTTTCCCATGAAGAATAATATGTTTTATGAAAAGGCATGGTGCAACTAAGTGCATGAGAAGGTTGAAAGAATTAGTATGCCATTTTCCTGACCCTCATTCGCCTCGCATACAAAAGACTGATGTTCTGTAATCAAGTAAAACTACCCAATTTTTAGGTTGCACTGGCAAGGAGGAGCATAATCACACAGCTTTCTGTGTGGATGTCCTCGATGTGCAGAAAGTACTTTCCTTAAGGGATTAGCTCTGTAAACTGTAACACCAATTCTCTGTTTGGCAACGGTGGGAACTGGATGGCAACATTGTAGATGATATCTTGATAAATGTTGCAGATTCCTTATTTACTTACCTCTAAAACAGGGGCTCCATTCTGCTGACACACACACAATAAAACAGCTTGGATGTGCGGGGGGGGGGGGAAAAAATAAAGCTTTTGTTTTAATTAATTTTGAAGTGCAGTATCCCTACCTTGATTTGGACATTTTTTTCTGGCTGCACTTCATTCCATGTGGTTTGAGGAAGCCAGATTTTGACGGTTCTAGAAGGAGGGAAATAAGGGAGACTTTTTGGGCGTTTCTGAATCGTGTCTAACCAACTTTGTTGCACTAGTCTTCCAGATCCTTGTGTGAAACTGGTATTTCTGTTTGTATAGTATGCCTTTGGTAGCACCTGTATTAGTTTTAAATTTACAAAAAATGGTTTGTATTTAATTTAACATTATTGTAAGGATCGTATACGTAATTTGCGTTCACTAGGTTGGTTTGCCGTGCATTATTATTTAAAGTGTGCCTTTTATAATGTTATGCTTTTTTAATCCAGTCTCATTCTACTGACTTGTTAAATCCTGTACTATTCATGCTTTCTTATAGTGAAGTAAAATATCTGTAGAGATGAGCTGTAAATATTGACATTCTTATCTGTTATTTTTGCTATCTTAGGTCACTAGTTTATCGTTGTCTTTACTTCATCACTGGCTTGTGGTTTGTTTTCATATTGCCCTGAGCTTGGATATGCAGGGGGAAAAAAAGAAGGGTTCATCTTTTCTGTTCTCTTATATGGTTGTATAATGTTTGGCTTGCAGGTGTTACAAAGTAGATTCTAAAACCAAGTGATTAAAACAAACAAACACATAAAGAGAGCTCTGAATGTTTCGGCTGCTTTTCCTGGGATGAAAACTCAGGTTGAAGGTTAATATTCATGTCATAAATTTAATTATTTTCCTAGATAACAACTTTATTTTCTGATACCTTGATGAAAAAGTTGTTATCTTAGGGAATTTGGATAGTCTTGAGTGAAAGACTTGGACATTGGCATTGTAATCCTTAATAAGTGACTGGAAACTGTTGATTTACAAAGTTTTTCTTTTCCCTTCAGATAGGTGAAAATGGAGATCCCAAAGCCTTTCTAATAGAAGTTTCTTGGCCGGAAACATATCCACAAACAGCACCAGTCATATCCATGGATGCTTTCTTCAACAACACAATGCAAGTATTTGACAGCTTCACTGCCTAGCCTTGGAGTCGGGGGGGGAGCTTTTTGGTTGACAAGTTTTTCTTCAGCTGTCTAGATTGCAGCTGAGCTTTATGGTTTCTTTCAGATCTTCAGCTATTAAACAAAGTATACTGGATAAGTTAATGGTAGAAGTTGAAGCCAATCTTGGAACTGCTATGACATACACACTTTTTGAATATGCCAAAGATAATAAGGAGTTGTTCATGGAAAATCAGCCTGTTAACACTGTGGTAAGTAGATGAATTCAGGTCTTAATCTCTTGCTTTTTAAACTGGAAAAAAAAAAGTGGTTATTACAAGTCTAAATACTTCATAGCTCTGTCCTTAAGTTGTTAATTGGTGTATTGGGTACACACATGTTAGTGGTTAAACAGTGACGCACAGAGGATGGTGCCACAATGCTCTGTGCTCTTAATTTGTTATTTTGCTGTTAACACCAAAATGATTGTGGGCTGCAGTTCTGTCCCACAACGTAACATAAGTAACATAAAAATGGAGACTTGGAGCAGAAGCAAAACTGAAGAGAGCTGAAACAGACTAAAGACATCTGCTTGGGGACAAATGACTGCAACCTTCCTGGGACACAATGGATTGCATAAGTGTACTTCCAGGGTCTTGAATGAGTCAGGCTGGGTCTGTTTGTGGCCTTCTGTGTAAGCACACTGTTGGCCGTTGTGGTGCTGCAGATTTGCTTTGAGGAAGAAGGAATGGTTTCCATGTTTGGGAAGTCTGAATCCCTTCAGACTAAGTAACAGTCATGATTAAATTTTAAAAGTGTAAGAGGTGTGTTTGCATCTTAGAAAAGTTATAATTCCAGTCCCTAATACATGGGGTTTTTAAACTATAATCACAATTAGGTGTTGGCTAAAAGCTGCAGGCTGCTGACAGCACTGCTTCTTTCTGACAGTCCAGGTGTTTCTGTCTGTCGGGTTCAGTCATCGCACGCAGGGGTATCTGCAGAACTGGTATGCAAAATGTTAACCACCGTTTTTATCCTTCTCAGACTTCAGTAAGCAATAGTATTGCAATTGGAACTCCCGACGTGCCAGCAAGTAAGAAAAAAGACAAAAAGGAGCAGTTATCCAAAACCCAGAAACGAAAACTAGCCGATAAAACAGGTTTGTTCGCCATAATGTTGTTTTGTTTGAGCGGTATGAGAATCCAAATTTTATAGCAGTGACATCGTGCTGGAGTCAGAATCAGCAGTCATCTGTTTATAACATTAACTGCTCTAAGTCTGTTGTTTTGTTTTGCTTGTTTTAGGTTAATTATTCTTGCCTGAGATGTTAGTTCCAGTCAAAGCAACTTTCTATAGAGCAAGGATTTCAAGATGTCATAGGTTTTGTTATAGTTTTGAGGGCTTTGTGAAATTTTCAAAAAATACTTGTGAGCGGAGAGCATTTGGGACTTCGAAAAATTCACTTTCAACAACAGGTGTGGTTTGTTGATGGGCCCTTGTAAGTAATTCACGTTATTAGAAATCATAGAATCACAAAACAGTTTG
>NW_010246398.1:0-1360 GCF_000690775.1 Eurypyga helias
GCCGGCGACTCTGATTTCCCGAAGGTGCTCCTGTGGGCACCAGGGATCCCCACCGTCACGGGGATGCGGGCAGCGGACGGGCCCGGGGATGCCCACGGAGCGGGGATGCCCACGGAGCCAGCCATCCCCCGCCACCGGCCAGGCCCTCGCCCTTCCCGCGGCCGTTGCGCTAGACCGACGCACCGCGATTGCAGAGAAATCCCACTTCGCCCATTAGATGAGTCACATCACTGCTATTTTTTTTCCCTCTGCAAGCCACGGGAATTAAACCATATATTTTTAAGGAACAGTGAGATTTCCATGCTGTGAACGTCAACACGAGGCTTCCCCGAGAGCTGTCCCTTATTGCAATCCGTTCCTGAAACGGTCGCGTTGCCGAGTGGCCGGCACAACCAGCTGGGATGCAGGGATTCCCAGTCCAGCTAATGGGAAATACGCTTAAGAATTAACCTAATCTTTTTTTATTATGGCACCAGCATCTGTGCCTTTTTTACATATTAATACGTCTGTTTAATTTTCAGTTTGCTTTTCCGCAGCAGAAATCAGAATCAGACTATCTCCGTCTTTCAGCAGTTTTAAACTAATAGGTTTTAGAAGGCATAGAAATTAATGTGAGAAGCCAAAACGTAATTAAATTGTTACTGACCTCCTTCTTCACTTCAGCAGTTACAACATCATTTATGACTCAGAATCAAACCAGGAAGCAAGAACTTGGAGTTCCAATCTTAAGTCTGCTACTGACTCATTCTTTGGCCTTTATCAGATGATTTTCTGCCTCAGTTTTGTGTCCAAAGTTGGGAATACCTAGCAACAATGTTGTAATGATTAATTAGGTTAGGCCTGACCTTTCACTACTAGAGACTATGGAAAACATCAGAAATGTTCAAATCGCTATTTGCATTTATAAAGCATAAAATGCTACACAATTTCAAAATATTTAATGAATGATATATATAGTAATATTTTTACACAAAGCATCTTCTTCTGCTATTAATTTTTTTTTAATAACAAATATTGCAATAAATCATAGAATGGTTTGGGTTGGAAGGGACCTTAAAACCCATCCAGTTCCAACCCCCCTGCCATGGGCTGGGACACCTTCCACCAGACCAGGTTGCTCCAAGCCTCATCCAGCCTGGCCTTGAACACTTCCAGGGATGGGGCATCCACCATTTCTCCGGGCAACCTGTTCCAGTCCCTCACCACCCTCTCTCAGAAGAATGTTTTCCTGATGTCCCATCTCCATCTTCCCTCTTTTGGGGTTAAAGCATTACCCCTTTACAGGCCCTTGCAAAAAGTTCCCCCCCAGCTTCCCTGTAGCCCCTTACGGCACTGGAAGGTGCTATAAGGGCTCCCCCGA
>NW_010246398.1:1467-14598 GCF_000690775.1 Eurypyga helias
CAACCAGTCGATATCCTTCTGATGTTGAGGGCCCCAGAGCTGGATGCAGTAACGTAAGACATTTCCCATGTAGTTGCACTGCAAAATAAGAACAAATACTACTGCTGAGAGCAATTTTTTGATTCTGACCTACGGCTAAAACCAACAGCAGCCAGTTTTTAATTCCATATTCAATTATTTTTAAACCACATGGACTCTTCTGGAAGTTTCAAACATTAACAATCACAAACTTTGTAATTTATATATGGTGAAGCATATCAACACTGTGACAGTTTGTTGGGAGTTTCTGTGCATCCTATTTGAACACTGTGATCTAATACCCCACTCTTCCCTTCTCTGGAATTAGTAGGAAAACCGTGGATTGCAATGGAGTCAAAGTCACTTAGATTTGATGAAGTTTGTGCTTGTAGAGCTCACGGGAGAACTTCCAAGCTCTCTGTAACTACGAAGTTAGTTTTCAACATGAAAGCAATCACAGTCACTTTCCACACTGCACGGATAAGAGGTTGAGGCACAGAAGGGAAAACTGACTGACTCTCTCCTTTGTAATAATGGCAGAGCATCCTGTTTTTAAACTCCCACACTATTCATGAGGCTGTTTACAAGCTTCTGTTATCAGGAGCGCCTCTGGTTGCTGCAGGTTTTTTTTATGCAAATGCTGCTGAGTTAGCTGCATTTCTTGAAAACATACTAAATATCAGAATAGGGAAAGGATCTGTATCAGTAAACAAGAATTTCTGATGCAAGGAGTTTTTACTATCATGTAACCCATCCAGACCTAACTCTGGATAGACTATCTGAATTATGACCGTAACGTGGTTAGTCACAGATTTTAACAACATCCTTCTAACGCCAAGCAGATAGATTAAATCAAAAAAATAATCTCCAAGAGCCTGACAAAGTGGACCCGATGTTTCCAAGTACAGAATGTCCATTACCACCCTCCGCACAACGAGGGGTTTTCAGCGAAGGTATCAGTGAGGTGCCGAGACCTGATGAAGAAAAGGAAGTGTACCATATCTCAGCTCAGAGAAAGACTCGCGAGTTCAAAACTCAGTGACAGAAGATGTTACTGCCCACGCAGACACAAGATGCCGCCGATCACATAATTGGCAGCATCTTGCTAATCTGAGCGTCAGGACTGGTGCCAAGTTTGGAACTACAAAGCATGCGATTTTTCCTCTTGCTTTTAAACACTTCCTGCTTGTGAGAAGGAGACAAGGTACACACCTAGGGAAGATATGGTACAGCCACTAAGTTAGGTTTTGTAGAAAGCACACCAAAACAACTTGCAAACCTTTGCTATGTGCCAATGCAGAAACTGCAGTAACAGCAGACATCACCAGGATCCAAGGTGGTTAACGTGCACATAATTTAACAGCCAACAGTTTTGCCATCACTTTTAATGGCAACAAGGGAAAGCCCATGTTGCCATTCTGCTTTTCCTGCAACTTGACATAAAAACTGCAGGAATATGTACAGATTTGACAGGAAGATTTATTGCATATTAGATTATGAAAACATCTGCACTGTACCATCTGGGTTCACCAGTCTAGCAGCAAGCATTACAATAAAGTGGAAATACAAGCTTCGTCAGCAACAGTGTAGCTCTTACAGGTGTGGCAAAATTAAATGAAGGGAAGAATAAGGCTAACAATTATTTTTAAAACATACTACTGTTTGCTTGATGATTTATAATTAACATTCCAAGAGCTTCCTATATTTATTCCCAAAGTACGAGCTGAGAGCAAGTTTCAAACAGCACTTCAGATTTGGCTCACGCTCAGCTCTGGTCCGTTTAAAGTCAACTTTCTGTTCAGTTCAGGGTTTAATTGTGCTGTGGGGCTGTCAGACAGTAATGCAAATGTTGTTTGAGAAGCTTTAAAGGAATAATCACCAGGCAGCTCCATACATACCAACTCCACCTGGTGTTCAGTGATGCATGTAAACGGTATGTGTACTTTTCTAGCATTACTACTTTAAAACATGCCATGGAGAATTTACTACTGCAGACTAGACCCTATTGCCACCTAAGCCTCTGCTGCACTTCTCACATTTCTGCCCAAGTGTTTCTACATATGTATTTCCATTCCTGTCTGCATTTTTTCCCTTGGTTTAAAATCTTCTGACTCAGGGACTATTCAAAACTCCATGCCCAGAAATTGCAATCAAGTGGCAGCCATCAGGAGGCTGCACTCTCCGCGAGTGATCTGATCTACTGCATGACTTGCCTTCCCACCCCAGTTTGGCCAACAGAAGCCAAGAAGCAATTTTTACAGACTTGTTTTGTTCACTATTTCCTTTCCATGAAGAAATAATTCAAAACACAAAACTAAAATGTTGTTTGAACAGACCAGAATTTTTAAATGGTCATCATAAATCCCAATTATTTGGGTCATGCCGTAGTATTTATTTTTTAATAATCCATAAATATGTATTACATGGTAAACTTGCATGTAAAGGCACACAAGCTGAAAACTACCATACACAGGCTATACAATTGTTTACATCACCTGTAAAAATAAAAAAAAGCATTGGAAAAACACAGTTGCCTTTATCAGACAGATAAAGGAGCAACAGGTTCAAAAGGCCACTCATCCTCACTAAACCAAGCTGATACAATCTGCAATTTTCTCGATGAATCCAAGCTTGTTCATTACATAATGTGTCATGAAGCCAACCGGTCTGCAATATCCCACGTTCTCTTTTCCCCCCTCTCTTTAAAGGCACCTGGGCATTGTTTTAATCTGCTCTCTCACTAACATGCAAGCTCATACGTGAGCCAGCTCCCTGTTCAAGTTTGCATGCCTCCAAGTCATAGAATCACAGACTGGTTTGGGTTGGAAGGGACCTTAAAGATCATCTAGTTCCAACTCCCCTGCCATGGGCAGGGACACCTTGCACTAGACCAAGTTGCTCAAAGCCACATCCAGCCTGGCCTTGAAGACATCCAGGGATGGAGCATCCACAACATCTCTGGGCAACGTGTTCCAGTGCCTCCCCACCCTCTCTGTGAAGAATTTCTTCCTGATATCTAATCTAAACCTCCCGGATTTCAATTTGTACCCATTACCCCTTGTCCTGTCACTGCAGGCTCTTGTAAAAAGTCCTCTCCCAGTACCCTTGTAGCCCCCTTCAGATACTGGAAAGCTGCAATGAGGTCTCCTCGGAGCCTCCTCTTCTCCAGGCTGAACAAGTCCTTCTAGCCGTGGTTGCGTCTGACGTACAGCAGTTGCTCAGAGATACCAGGCCTTTGAACTTAAAAGAACTGCCACTTTGAGAATGCAGGAGCACTTCTGCTCATACTGGAGGGACAAGTACGATGAGCCTGCTCCAGAAGTTCTAGTCTGACACTACGGGCAAGAGCATTAACCAGCGGAGAAGCAGGTTGGTAACATCTCAGCGCTGGCTTTCTCAGCGCGCCCCAGGCCCACGACTAACCAGTAAGGCTTAACTGGCAAATGCAACGTCAGCCTGGTGGCTACGGAAGTCTGTGACGGCAGGAAGGAAATTGGTTATGTGTGAGCTATCAGCATGGCTAAGCAGAATGAGCTTAGGAAGACTGGTGGGCAGAGATTTGGCTTGTTTCAGCCTGAAGCACTGACTGCTTTTAGAAGAGACGTGGCATCGAGGCAGTAGGTTAGATCCAATTGTGTAGTTTCAGAGTTAGGGCTACGGTTAACTCACGCAGAAACCACTGAGCAAATAGAGTAAACAGAGTAAAGCTTACGAGGGCTGTCAGAATGCGTCACCCAACTAAATTAAGGTCTTGAACTGATACCCTACCAGAGGAGGATGACAAGCATCACCCAAATTGTCACTCCTATGAGCTATGATCAAACTGGGAAAACAACTCTGAAAAACTACTACACTTATCTTCCACATTTCCATCTGTAACACTTCCTGAATTTGACAAAGGAATATGAATCATTTGAGGGTATTAAAAAAAACCCATAACAGTTGTTTCACACAGCACAGAAATATACAACTCAGATGAGAAATGGAAACAATTCTGAGACAGCTCTGACAAAATTCGATCTCCAGTATGCAGTGTGAATCCCTGCATGGAAAAGAGTAGCAGGACAGGATAAAGCTGTGAACGCCAAGGCGTGCTCATACTTCAAATAACTGTGGCTCATAACTCAAGTTCAGTGGTTATTAAGAGTGCTACAATAAATATATGTGCTCATCACTTCAAATTTACATCACTTGAAAAAAAACACTCCAGGCTGACTCTGCATCTTAACATTTGTCTTTCAAACAGCCTAGTTTGTTGAGCTCTTTGAAATAAGATGCAGAAAAATTTGCTTATGGGGAAACCAGGTATGGTAATTTTACAACAGGGAGCTTAAGTCCTTCAAAGTAGTACTTTCCTAATTACTTCTTCTCTAGGGAAACAGTGCAAGATTGCCCTCATTTAAGTGGTTCACTGGATAGCCAAGAATTTGCTTGTCTATATTAGCTGAAGAACTAATTTTTGTGCATTTTAATTTTTTTTGTTCAATTTAAGTAATACTTTTAAGAGTTATAAAGCAGAATGTGAACTACTACAAACAATTTTAAGGATGCCTAAAAGGTGATAAAGTCATTGATTATAAGACCTACACCAATTATTCCAGTGGATCTCCTTAGATAGGTTAGTTCTACTGCATTTAGGACTTTTCACAAACATTCCTTCTTTGGTAATAAAACTTTCAGGTTTTTTGTTGTTGTAACATTGCGGGGGGGGGGGGGTTTAATTTTTTTTTTAAGGGATGCTCCCCTAAACGCCTTTTAAGATGACTGAAAACAAGTTTGGCTTATAGTTATAACTCATTACATGTAATCTTCCAGGGTTGGGTTATGGTTTTGTTTTCCCTGCAGTATTTTATGACATTGATAATGAAACTGTTAATGATCTAGCATGTGCTACTCAAAAAATAATCACCTCTAGTCCGTGAAAATCTTTTCCCTTCACTGACAGTGCTCACGTCAGAAATCGTCTCTCGTTCAGCTTGATGAACCATGTTCCAGTAACAAGGATGCTATTAGCCATGTAGCATCAGAGATTTCCTCTGCTGGAATAAATGAAGCTCATTGTTTGGAGTTGGACAGAAAACAGCTATTCCATCTTATAAAAATTTGTTAAGTTTTAAAATTCAGGTGAAGCCAAGAACTCTCAGTACTGCTCACAAAAAGCCATTGACTGGCACTCTAAATACTGAACAGTCTTTTTGGTAGGACATTTGTCCTGAAAATCAAACTTGAATGGAAGTCTTTCAGTAAGCTTTTGGTGATTTTGAAAGCGTGGTTAAAACATGTGGGGAGAAAAGGAAAAAAAGGGAACTCTGGCCACGACTTGTTTTGACAAGATAGTCCCAAAGGTAAGAAATCTTCTTAATTAAGATGTATCAAAGCAGTCAATTAATTACATCAAATGTGTTCATATTAACATCCAAATCTGTAATTTCCTGCCACTAGTCTAAGTATAAATTAATTCCATGTAATTCCAGGAAATCAGAAAACATTGCTACATCATTTTGAGCTTCATTTATGGTCTACATGTAAAAATGAATTCCACAAAAATACTCAAATAATTAATTCTTTTAACAAGCAAACAGAATGAAAGCTTCTGGCTACTTTAAAAGTAACAGTTAAATATGATAAAGTTTGGAGTAACTTCAGAGTGGAAGCAAAATGATTCTGTACTTTCTCTTCACTGAAATAGTCAAAGAGAAGACATAGTTAAAAAACCCCTGACTTTTCAGTCTGTCTGCTTATTGAAGAATAAAAAAAAATATTAAACACCAAGAAACAGTTTAGGTCAATCTGGGTCATTCTTTGCCTCTGCAGTATACCAAAAATGATTAGTTTTCTTCTGACTGTGTGTGTATATTCCAGGGTGTCACCTCTTCTTCTAGGAATGTCTTTCCTTTAAGTTATCTGTTTTCTTGGTTTTGAAATGCTTTTATCTATCCCCCAAATATTGATAGAGGCATCTATGTCAGTCACACAGCAAAAATAAATCCCAGTAGTCTTGCTTTCTTTGCTGACACATGTAATATCACATTACAAACTTTGTAATGATGGTAGTTTTTATCCCATCAACACTCTATTGACTAGTAAGGTCTTACTGTCACCTGCAATTTACATTCTCTCACAGTTCACAGATAAAGCCTCTGGGCTCTGAGATTTTACGTAATTAAAACATGAAGTGATTTTATGGAAGTTTTCAACTTTGTAATGCTAAGCTGACTCATTTTTATTATTCACTTGATCAGAAAGAAAATGAAAACCTGAAGACCCGTCAGACCGAAAGCTCATCCAGCTCAGTATCCTGTCTCTCTCGCATGGGCAAAGAATGGAGCACTAGGGAAAAACATGAGAACAGACTAAGCACATACCACTGCTCCTGCAGAATATACTCCCAGACTCCAACAGGCTGTGGCTCAGGGACTTTGTGAGCCAGAGACACTGTCTTGCATTGCTCTACTCCTCCGAATGTGTCCATCACCTTCTGAACCCATAGATAACTTTTAGGATTCCGTAGCAAAGGCTCACTTAGCTTAACTGCCTTCTATATAGCAATTTGAAGAAATAACATAGGCCAGCTCCTGCCAGAATATGTTTGTATTTTGAGAGGGAAAGGAAAAATTAGATTTCTCATTGCTAGTGGGGCAGAAGTTGTTAGGAAGCTCCGGGCTGGCAGCTATAGATGTAGAATAAGGTAGGGCACAGATGGCTTCATTTTCTTACCCTGCCTGCAAGGAAATTCTTCCCACACACAAGCATGCAAGCACAATGTAATATTAGCAATTGCTAATAAGGCAAGAAAAGGGCATGCAGAGGAACTGTGTTCTCTTTCTTTTCCAGGAAGTGAGATGCTCTGCTTATGCATGTTCCACGTCACCTTAGCCCCTGCTTGCAGAAGGCATTTCTTCATGGTACACAGTAAGAATAGGTCCTCCCTGCGTGGCTGACTAAGCTAATCTACAAAATAATTCTCCTACTGCATCCAGTTTATGATCCTGACTAGAAGCTATAATGGTTTCCTTCTTCAGCTCTATGAAGCTAGAAAAACTTGCTATGCATCCTGGTACAAGCTGTAACTTCAATATTCTATTATGCCTGTGGAAGCTACACATAAGCAAAACTTACACATAAGATGCAACAAGTGAAATAAACTCTGATTTTACCTTCTTTAATTTTAACCTTCCAGGCTGTAGGCTTAATGGTTGCTGCAGCAGGAACTTTCGTGGACTTCAGTTCTAAAGTAGTTCTCATGTCTTTGAATGACCACTGAAGCAAACCTGGAGAGAAACAGGAAGGTTGGGAGACAGATTCATTGCATTTATGCAGAAGTAGGCTGCTAGAAGCAGAAGTGCAGAATGGAAATTGCTCTTTTGAGTGTTCTGATTAAAAAAAAAATTGGAATTTGGGAGTAATCATAACAATCAGCTATTGGAAAAAAAATTTTACCTTTTTCTTTATCCCTGGCCTCCTAAAATGGAGAAAGAAAACCACGCTTTGTGTTTCATAGGACTTGAAAACATTACAGAAGCTCAACTATGTTAGCATCATTTCTCTTTAAAAGCTCATACTTTTCTGTTTCTGAAGGTCCTGACCCTTACAGGTTCTTTTCAGGCTTTACTGCAAAGTTAACTTCTCTTAAGTCTTTTTTTTTTTTTTCTCTGAAGTCAATTATTCTTAAAATGAAACAACACACAAATGGTGGAGAACAAGTGCCTTAGTGACTGATGGTCTGTGCTAACTGTGTCTTTACTCATCACTCCTTTCCAGAGCAGCTAGCCTGAACGGAGGGTGTTTTCTGTGTGTGCATTTTTTGTTAAAATAGGTCACATTTCTGTAGTTTAATAGACTGTTCCTTTCCCTGATTAAGTTTGCTTGTGTCTCTGCTAACTGAGCTGACATACCCACTTTTACACCCAAATTCATGAAATCATGAACTTTTTTATATATATAGCTATCGTCGCTCAGACGTGGCTGCACTGAAGCAAGCTGAAATGCTCCTGGAGAAGAGAAACATGAGCACAAATGGGAGTGGAATTCAGATCCTACTTATGTTACAGACATGAGTTGGGCCAGAACAGGTCTCCAGGGATACTCCCAATTGGCTAGTAAACATTTCAGCTTTGCATTCTACCCTATCCCTCAGCACGTATTCTTCAGCATAATCTCTGACACACTATAAAAATACACAACTTTAGATCAGTGAATCAGCCTGCTCATTTGCACCGGTTGCTCGCAGTGTGGTGAGAGCAGAGGAATGCCCTGGTAAGTGTCTGTAGGGCCATGGCTTTGCTTCTGGGGAAATTTCCCTGGAGCAATGTGAGGAGATACGCCGGTGGACTCACCACTGGTTGGGGCCAGCTTTGTAAGAACCAGCAAACAACGCTGCTTGAAATCAGTAAATAAAATGAAGCTGCCTACCCTTCAGGCCAGGGATAGGAGACAGTGTTTGGAGGAGGTCCACAGATTTATATTATTAGAAGCAACCACCAGGCCTCTGACTGTTCAGAGTCCTGTGCCGCGTGGACTGGGCTTTCACACGCGCGTTGTCAGAGTCAGATCAGCTCAGTCTCCCAGGCTGCAGGCTCAAAGACTTGAGGAACAGGTTCTGTGTCTGGGCTTGACCAAGACGCATCCTCTGCTCTCCCCTGAAGAAACACTACCTAGGTAAAGCTGGTCAAGAACAACATAGCATGTGTTAGAAGCACTTTAATGGATGTTTTGATTTGTATGTTAAAGGTAGAGAGGACATGTAAATAGGTGCTTAGGATCTATCCCTACAATGGCAAAACCCCCACAGCAGTAAGTGAGCATGAGGGTTATGTAGCACCAAAGCACAAATTTCAAGACTCCCACGACCTCTGTCCATTCTCACACACCAGTAACTGCCCATCATTTAGCCCAGAAGGTCTAGTGATTCTGATGTGTTACCAACTGGCAGAGCCAGAAGCAAACTAACACCTCACGCTGAAGCTCAGCTCACTAACAACCAGGTCACAGTATGTGTAACGGCAGGACTATGTGCCGGGAATGCCCGTCCCACTTTTTTTTTTGGTAACTTCCTGTACACAGGCTTCAGTGTGGTCCTACTTCCCACATTCGTCTTAATATTTAATTCACAATATTATAACCTTCTCCATTTGGACCAACTACTGCAGCAACACTTTTAAAATGCCGTATACCTAACAACCTTGCCCTGCTTTCACTCCTTCTTCCTGTAATCCTAGAAGAAAAAAAACCAAACCTACAATAATTGGCAAACTTACAAGTTACTTAGGCCTGTATGTCTCACCCCAGCAATGCAGTGATCTCCGTAAACAAAACGGAGAATCCGTACTGACTTCCCACTCTTCGCTATATTCAGTCCCAGAAGAGACCTTGATACAAATTCATTCATCATAAAATGGCATTTCAAGATTTTGTCTATACTTTGGTAGCTTTTTAAGGTCAAATGTTTCCCCTCCCAGTCAGGATCTCACTTCAGATAGTTCCCAGTGATGTTATTGGATACCAGGACAAAAGAGGTGGTATCTGCATCCTTATTCAGGACATGGGAAAAAGGTACACAACCAGGCTGGAGAAAAGGACAAGTCACTCTCCATCAACCTCGTTCCCACTTGGTTGAGGGACCAGTTTTCTTCCAGAATATTCTTACCAGGCCTAACAGATGTAGACAAGCCTAAAGGATGGAAAACAAATGGATGAGAACAAATGAGTCGTTGTCTCTTAGCCAAAAACTCTCTGTGTGAGAGGAATGGCACAGAGCACAGACACCTGCCAAAGCAAATGCCCCTGAAAGGAAACATGCTATTTTTTCCCCTCTATCATGTCATGCTCCAGCCCTCCTCCCATGTACCATCCTGCCCTGTTACTTAGGGTGTGAAGGGAGCTTCGTGCCCCCAGCCTGCGCGCTTCTTCAGAAATAGGAAAGACAGCAGGGGTGTGCACCATGCCTTGACAACTTTCCAAAGCTGAAACGGAGACTCTGCGTCAGGCCACTCCTGACTCAAGTCAGTAAGGACAGGAGCTGCCTGTCCCAAGGGGTCTAATTACACAGACAGCTTTGATGAGAGTCTAACACGTACAGTGCAATTTAAGCTTCATGCTCTTCTTTGCACTTGTTTTCAAGTATGAAATCATCTTTTTTGACTATGGTCATCCCCAAATCGTACAATGCACTTCTAAAAAGGCTTGCTAGAATTGTATACAACAGCATTATTATTTCCCTCTACTTTAAATACCTCCTGATGCATTCTGTGGTCACACTTGCTTTTCTCATCACTACATCCATGACTAACAGTCATCCTGTGACCAGCTGGTGCACAGTTATTTTCAACTTTTCAGTTATTCTCAACTACGGAATGTACAGTCTGAAGCAGAAGCTGGTATTATTATTATTTACATTTTAGCTGTCAATACTTGGATTTTTTCCTCTTACTCTTCAAAGTCATCTGGTTACTGCACCTTGAAACATGATGTAATGGGTTTGACTCTCCAGTTAAGTTACTGACATAAGCAATCGACTCAATTTTCGGTGCATTTTACAATCCAGTTCAATGCTCTAACCTATGCATTCTTCAGAGTGCAAGGCTGGTTTCTCAAAGTCAGCTACATGGAATGACTGCTTATCATTTCTCTGATGGAAGCCAGCTGTTTTGCACTGGTAAATACAGGCAGTACCTAGACCAAACCGAACAGTGGATGGAAACAAATGCAGAGAGATGACGTATCATCCTGTGAGCTTTCTGACTGTGAACAAGCTGCTTTCTGTAATAATTAGTGCCTATGTTACACATTTCTTAGTTTATACCAACTAGAACAGGTCCTGTTGAATTTCTTGACAGAAAAAAACAGAAGAATCATGAACTTGAAAATGACTTAAAACTCTGCTGCATTTGCATTGGCAGGTAGCTTACCCAAACCCTGAAGATCCAGCAGTACCATAAATGCATTCAACCCATGAAGCAGAGACAGCATCCAGCTCCTGCCACATCTTTAGAGAAGTGTTCTACCCTCAGCAAAGCATGCAAGAGGGAGTGTTCATCTGTGAACTGAGATGCCAGTTTTAAACTCTAATCTCACAATCATCTTCCACCTTGTGATGGAAAGGGTGAGCAGTTTGACAGCAGCATGCCAATCACAAAATATAGTGTCTATGAATATTCAGGATAGATCCAATTCTTATGATATGGGCACACTAATTAAATAATAATACGCTAATTCTGCATCTAAACATCTGAAGAATATTTGGATTCCCAAGAGAGAACAGCAGTACAGATTTTATGTCCAGTAGTGACCCCTGGTGTTTAAGATAGTTATAACAACGACACACATTCCTAGCAGGAAACGAACGGATTACTCCGGAATCAGCTGCCTTGCTGTGCCCACACAGGTTAAGGAACAACATGTAGTTGTATTACGAAGTTTAATTCTAAGGATCTTACAGACCTGTCACAGCTTAGTCTTGCAAACGCTTAGGCAGCACGTCCCATACTTGTATGGGGCAGAAGTTGGTCAGAAAGCACATCCTGCAGCCTCACGAACAGCAGGCTTCTGGGTCTGGTCTGCAAGCAACTTCTGCTCAGACCTTGCCCGTTTCCTGACCCATGAAACCCTCCACGTTCTCGGGACATACCTTACTGTTCTTGACCTTTCCCACAGGCAGCTGCAGCAAGCCAATGCAGCTTGAAAAACAGCCATGAAAGACTGTGCAATTGCCAGTTTAACCCACAGAGCTAAAGCTCTCCATTGCTTTCCTCCGATCAATTGCATCAAAATTACTGAATGGAGCTTATCAAAAATGAATGAAGCAACTTCTACAGCAGTAGTGTTTTAACTGCTATGAGCCACAGTCCACTTGTGGAGAGGCTACTGAATACCTATCTACCATGCAGAACATTACAAAACCTCCTACTTGTATTTAAAACGTATTTTTTTTTAATTGCAGAAAGCAATTGCTGAGAATTATGTTTTGTCCTGAAGCTTTGTGTTCAGCACTATTGTTATTCTGTTCTCTGTTCCTCTCATCTTCCTTGATTTTGTCTCTTGGTTCAGACTCTCGCTTTTCTAAGCAGTGTGTGGGGTATCTTGCCTTTTTCAGATGAACTTGATTTTGTACCTAATTCCCATCACAGCCTCTAGGATACCTAGAAATAACTTATGCTCTTGCACTTCCCAGCACTGTTCTCTGCTTCTCGAGTTGACAAGGCGTTTGTAGACTTCTTTACATGGAGCTGAGTTGCCTTGGTTCTGTACTGTGTTCTAGAGAACTCACATAAGGATCTTTTCAGTCGTCATAACCTGCCAGCACAGTCTTGAGGAATATTGCAACATCCCAGGGGAAGTACTGTGGTAAAACATCCTTATTCTACAAGCTAGCATGGAGGATTGTTAAACAACCTGCAATGTGTTTCTGGCACCATTTAACAGAATTACTGTTTTACTTGAGTGTCACATAGGTATATACCAGGTGTGTAACACTACTATAGAGAACATATGAAAACATTGGCATTAAACCAGCTCACCTTGCATCTCTTTTCCTTATTTCACCTCATCGGTAAGCATGAGAAGCTGACAATGCTCAGCCTTTGATTGCTAGCCCAATGACTTCAGGCAACTGGAAAAGTAGTATTTAATTCTAGCATTTTCCCATGTTTCCCAATTAATCAGACATTGCTGCATGAGGGCTTTTTCTTTCTGAAGAGCAGCACTTAACTGCAAAAGCAGGTATTTGCAACTGAAAGGCTGCTGCATTCTTCACTGGCAGATCAAGACTCCGCAAATAATAACTTCAAAACAAAAGTTTTAAACGAAACCGAACTTCCTCCCCTACTTGAAAGGGCTGAAGAAGCAGCACCGGCAAACCTGCGGCCGGCCCCACCCGAGACCAGGCCGCTCTCAGCTCCCCAGGAGCAGCCCGAACGCCTCGCAGGGAGCTATTCCTCACACCCGCCCTTCCGAAGCTCAACACAGCGAGAAGGAGAGGGCCGCAGCACCCAACCCCGGTACCAGCCAGCCCAAACCCGCCTTGTCACAGCTAAACCCCGCACACTTCCCTCCCGCGCGGAGCCTAACGCAGCCGCAGTCCCCCCCAGCTTTCATTGCGCGCCTGCGCGCCGAGGC
>NW_010246399.1:0-295 GCF_000690775.1 Eurypyga helias
AATGGCTCCAGCAGGTGCTTTTCCTGCCCGGGGGCTGGAAATAGCTGCCGGGGTTTGGCTACCTCCGGTTCCTGCCACCCCTCCCTGGGGACCTCCCAGTCCCCCCATTCGTCTTTCGGGCCAAAACATCCCAGTGCGGGGAGGGGAGGCTCTGGGGAAGCAGGGGGACTTCCCGGAAACCCTTTCCTTTGCGTTTTTGTGCTGGGTTGGAGGTGAAAGCATCCTGGGAAGGAATTTTTGGCTTCAGCCCTAGCAGCCAGGCTTGCCCTGAGTCTCACCGGGGGAACAGCTCAGC